>NW_018735036.1:0-37989 GCF_002204515.2 Aedes aegypti | reverse complement strand
AAAGAGAGAGATAACTTTATCATGAAATTGACTATCTATTTTCAATAAAAACCATTGCACCATTTACCTTACATATAATTCTTACCAAACTGAACTCACTACACATAAGTTATATTTCGATGCTGAATTTTTTGTTTTTTGTAATGAAAAGTTGCTATTAAAATAGATATCGTTTTTTGACGAAAATTTTGTCATATAAAATAACGGAATTTTCAAGGGATCTTTTTTCTATGAATTCAGAAGGCTTCTAAAGTTTTCATGGATGTAACAGTCAAATTTTTTAATATGAAGACTCTAGTTGGATCAAGAAATAAACTCCACGAGATTTTGCTTAATGCTATAAACGCTTGTTGTTTCTGAAGCTGGCGTTTGAAAATTAGCTAACATTTATTTAGAGGCAATATGAAATAAATTTACTCACAAAGAAGAGAAATAACCAACAAATTACTGGTATAAAATACATAATAGGGTCGATGAAGCCGCATGACTAAAGAACAATTTCGAATAAAATCGAAAAATAAAGCCAGTGGCATTTTTTTACGTCTGAAAGCTTTTTAATCCAACGGTTTTTGTGAAAAAAAAACACAAAAAATACGAAAACAATTTTTTTTTTGTATTTTTCGTCGCTGTGCTACTATAGCCTATAATACAAGCAAAATACAAAATCAAAAATGCGTGTTTTTACATAACTTTTACATTTTTGCTTTAAAAAGGTGGAAATCAAAAGCTTTTTTGATTGAGAATAAAAAAGTTCTTATTTGATTAGTTATTTTGTTTTTATAATTATTATTTTTGTATGAACCGTAGAAAAAAAATAATGGAAATAAGTTTAATGTTCTTGAGAGAACAGATGAAAAATCAAAGAAGGGTGTTTTTTAGAAAATTCCTGGAGAAACATTTTTAAGGAATTCTTTCTGGAACACCGGGGAGGTGTCTCTAAAGCATATTTTTAAAGCCATCTGAAGTAATCACTGGATTGTTTCCTGAGAGCATCTCTATAACGCATTTCTGTAATCAATTCGTAGTCAAATTACCGTGAAGGAATTTCAAGAAGAATATTGCATAAAACCCCAGAGGTATCACTTGGAATATCCGAAGGTTTTCATGCAAAGTTCCAGGATTACTATGATCAGGAGGTTCTTCAAAATCTTCCTGAGGTACAGGTATCAGGTATCAGAAGGCCGGCTCCAAAGGCACGTTCCCCACAGTTGGGAGATTTTGTGCCATCGCCATATTTGAGCCTATTTCATCATCTACCCGATGGGAGAGGAAAGGGAAGGGAAAGATGGGAGGAAATAGGAGTGGGGTCCCTTGAAGAGGGAAGATCGCATAAAGCGAATGAGAGCATGTAGCTCCATACCACAATGGGTTCGAACAGCGCCCTAAAAAGGGCCCTGCAAAACGCATGAGCGTAAAGAGAGCCTATAGCTCATTACCACAGCGGGTTAAGAATAACAGAATGTCCTGAAGATTCAGGCTTCTGTATTCAGTTTCACTTAATAAGTGTTTACCAAGTAATTGGAATCGCATTTGCGCAAAAACTGGACAGTTACATATCAGGTGATACGAAGTTCCATAATCGGAGTCACAACTATCACACACAAATGAGTCAGCACGCTGAATATTTGCCATGTGATAGTTGAGTCGGCAGTGGCCTGTCAACGCTCTGACCAAGAGACTGCAATTCTGCTTTGACAGATTTGTTAAATACTTCGCCACCTTTGGAGATGGCTCAGTAATATACAATTTTGTTTGACGACACGACTCCAAACTATTCCAATATTGCTTGTGCTGAGTTGCCGCCCAAGAGTTTATCTGAAGCTTCACCCAGCACTTCGAAATTGGAATAGCCGGCTCAGGGCCAATGAAGTCATGCGATGCTCCATCGCGAGCTAGCTCATCAGCCAATTCATTTCCAGCGATGGAAGAATGGCCAGGTACCCATACAAGGTTTACAGAGTTGACTGAATTCAGTTCCTCAATTTGAGTTCGACATGCGATAACAAGCTTCGACCTTGAGTTGGCCGAAGCGAGAGCTTTTATAGCAGCCTGACTATCTGAACAGAAGTATATGACTTTACCCATTACGCGCTGTTGAAGTGCTGATTGCACTCCACACATAAGAGCAAATATTTCCGCCTGAAAAACGGTGCAGTTTCTACCAAGTGAGTAAAACTGATTCAGCCTTAGCTCACGAGAATATACTCCTGCACCAGCTCTACCTTCAAGAAGGGAGCCATCAGTGTAACATACTATATTGTTTGATATACTTCTTTCCAAATAGCCAGACGTCCACTCTTCCCGTGAAGGGAATTGTGTGGTAAATGTCCTGTAAGGAAAGTTACAAGCAATTGTGAGATCACTTGGAGCAAGGACAATTTTGTCCCAATTCACCAAAAGTGGAAACAACGAAGTGTGTGTAGATCTACGATTCACTGGATTTTTCTCCAGTAGATCCAGTACCCATAAACGGTAAGAGCAAGAAAGTGCTTCTTGTTTAAGATATATGTGTAGTGGCGCAACGTCGAAAAGGGCCTCGAGCGCTGCTGTGGGAGTTGTAGAGAACGCACCAGACATCGCCATCAAGCACATCCTTTGGAGATGGCCCAATTTTGATTGGATTGTTCTCACTTCGCCCTTTTGCCACCACACAAGACATCCATATGCCAATATTGGTCGAACAACTGTTGTGTAAATCCATTTGATATATTTGGGTTTGAGGCCCCAAGTTTTACCAAAGGTTCGCCGGCATTGACCGAAGGCCATACAAGCTTTTTTGACTCTGAAATCAATGTGAGCTGTCCATAAAAGTTTGGAATCTAGAATGACTCCGACATACTTTACTTGATCAGTCCACATTAATCTCAGTGCCAAAAAGACGTAAAGGTCGAATTCCATCGCGGTTTCGTCTTTCCGTAAAAAGAACAATAGATGTTTTATTCGGGTTTACCGAAAGGCCATATTGGCGACACCAACTCTCGACTACCTGAAGAGCACTTTGCATCAGGTCGAATAGGGTGCTTATGCACATACCAACTATCAGAGCTAGATAGTCGTCGGCAAATCCAAATGTTGGAAAACCGCAATTATTGAGTTGCCTCAATAGCGTATCTGCTACGAGATTCCACAAAAGTGGTGACAAGACTCCCCCTTGGGGGCATCCGCAAACACTCAATTTTCGAATCGCTGCTTGACGCAATGTCGAGAAGAGATGTCGGTTTTTGAGCATTTGATGAATCCAATTGGTAATCATTGTAGGTAGCCCCATGGTTTCGTGCGGCTTCCAATATGGCATCGAAAGACACGTTATCAAAGGCACCCTCAATATCCAAGAAAACACCCAAGCACGATTGCTTCTGAGCGAATGCTTTCTCGATATCGTATACAACTTTGTGTAAAAGAGTCACAGTGGACTTTCCAGATTGGTATGCATGTTGATTGACATGAAGAGGCATGTTTGCCAAATAGACATCAACGGATGTGATGATCGATAATGCGTTCCAGACATTTCAGAAGAAAAGAGGTCAGACTGATTGGTCTAAAACTCTTCGCTTCCTCATACGACGCACGTCCTCCTTTTGGATAAACTTTACAGTAATATCACGCCAGGATTTGGGAATGTACCCGGTAGCAAAACTGCTTACAAGTAGCTTTTTCAAAACATGTTTGATAGACTCAAATCCCTTTTGGAGCAGAACAGGATAAATCCCATCCGCTCCTGGAGATTTGAAAGGAGCAAAACTATTAAGTGCCCATTGAATCGATTCAGTAGTTACGATACTGCGAGCCGAGGCCAGAGACTCGTAACTACATGAAAAGACATTTGGTTCATCCGTAGATGCTACGTCCACACATCCGGGGAAGTGTGTATTGAATAAACATTCTAAAACTTCTTCATCGGAAGAAGTAAAGTCACCATTAGGTAAGCGAATTTCGTTCACTTGGAAATCCTTAGATTTTGCAAGAATTTTGTTCAACCGACTGACTTCACTCAAACTGGAAACATTTGTACAAAGGTTTTTCCAGCCGGATCGTTCAGCAGAACGAAGAGCCTTCTTGTAAGCCTTGCGAGCTGACTTGAACGACTCTGATCCAGCTGAACGGCGTCTGTTCCAACTCCTTCTACATTGTTTCCTGAGTCTAGTCAGATCAGAATTCCACCATGGGGTCCCTCTTGTAGTCTTTACAGACCGCAGAGGACATGCTTCTTCAAAAGCTTCCATAATGTAGGATGTTGTAGTATCAACGGCATCATCCAGATCACTTGGATTTTCAATGGACGGAGAATATCCATGAAATTTGGTCGCAACCAATTCAATGTAGAGTTCCCAGTTTGTTGACCGGGGATTCCTAAAACGCAAAGTCTGCGCAGTTACATTTGAATGTTCAAAGAAGATGTAGCGATGATCAGATAATGATTCCTCATCTGATACATGCCAATTCGTCAACTCGTGACTGATTCTATTCGAGCAGAGCGTTATGTCTAACACTTCTTCTCTATTAGAAACCATGAAGGTTGGGCGATTGCCTATGTTAAGTAATCCAAGGTCTGTACTACTTAAGTATTCCATCAGACTGGAGCCTCTCAAATTGATATCCGAGCTGCCCCAGATGATGTGATGAGCATTGGCATCACTGCCCACAATCAGCGGAAGGCCTTTTGTTACGCAGTGTACGACAACTCGTTTGAAGTCATCCGTTGGGGATGGTTCATCATGTGGTAAATATACCGAACAATAGACGTATTTCCTGTTGAGGTCACCAACAGAAACATCGATTGTGACAGCACATACATCTCTGGTAGTTAACTCAGAAATGAGTGTAGCAACGATTGCTTTATTAACGAGCACGCATGCGCGAGGCATGGAGCGCGAGTTTGCCATTTCAAGCTTGCTAAAAGTAGCAAAAACTGGGTCCACAAGGTTACCTAGATAGAAGTTCCCTCTACGAAAGTAGGGTTCTTGAACTAGCGCCACTTGGGCTGCACCATTTTGCATGAGTCTGCAAAGATTGATCGTTGCTGTTCTTTTATGCTGAAGATTGATCTGAGCTAACCTAACCGTAGCCACTACCCAAACTAGGCAGGATTAAGCTTTTTGCAATCTCAGCACGAAAAAGACCAGCAACGAAAAAACCAGATCGGTATCTATTTAAAGTCGCCAAAGGCGAATGAGCACAGAATACACTGTGTAAAACGCATAATGCGAATCCATATAGGTGATAATTTAAATTAAATGTCAACATATTCATAATCCCACCCTTATTAAGCCTCAGGATAGAGACTGAAGAAGGGCAGCCGATTATCTCGGAGAAACACAAGGTCACCTGCACCATTGCTCCGGGTAGCACAGGAAGGACTCAATACTGTGGAGGGCGCCCTGGTACCCCACAGGCTCCGTTTGCGGTTAGGTTTTATTTAGACCCCCCTAACCATTCATTCTTAGGCACGGTACGCATCACACCATAAATTAGGGGTCACCTGTGAGGTGGACTTTTACCACCGGAACAGGCAGTCCGTAGTGTTGATTCTTAGCCAGTTGAAACAACCGCTACCGACACTACGCGGCTATCTAGGCTGCTCGGGAAAAGGAGGTTAATATTGATGATTAACTCCTGACGGGCCCAAGCAGCCACTTGTTTCCTGAGAGCATCTCTATA
Source organism: Aedes aegypti (assembly GCF_002204515.2). NCBI lineage: Eukaryota > Metazoa > Arthropoda > Insecta > Diptera > Culicidae > Aedes > Aedes aegypti. The sequence goes on along the minus strand of NW_018735036.1, from coordinate 32,331 downwards.
CGCATTTCTGTATCAATTCGTAGTCAAATTACCGTGAAGGAATTTCAAGAAGAATATTGCATAAAACCCCAGAGGTATCACTTGGAATATCCGAAGGTTTTCATGCAAAGTTCCAGGATTACTATGATCAGGAGGTTCTTCAAATCTTCCTGAAGTACACTTCTGGAGGAAGAAATTCCAGATAGAACTCATCTAGAATTTCCAAAATGAATTCTAGAAGGAACAACTTAAAAAGTTCTCATAGAACTTTTGCAATAATTTCAGAACCACTTAATGTGGAAATACCTAAACAAGTCCTTGGAAAATACAAAAGTGTGTTCTACAGAAATAAAAATATTTTTTTTGTTGAAGATTTCCAGACAAACTTCCTGGAGGTATTTCAATGTAACTTTTGGAGAAACTCCAGAATGTAGGTTTGGTCGGAATTCACATTTTATAAACCCAAACCCACCAGACATATTTTATTTTTTTATAACCCGGGCCCGACCCAAACCCGAAATAATAATTTGTTTCCAAACTAAAACCCTAAATTTTCTGGAAGCCACTTTTGACAAAAATCCTTCTAAAAGCCCTGTTTGAAATTACTAGTAAATTAAACTTTTCTGACATACGTTGGAGTACGCTTGAGAGAGTTTTTTTCAATTCTTATTAGCAGAAAATGTTCGTTGACGATTGTTGCTCTGTTCATAATGATCACCAAAGACGACTCAAACCCGACCGAAACCTAACATTTTCCAAGCCGAACCCCGACCTAAATCTCTTATAATCGACCCGAACCTGAACTTATTTATTTTAAACGCGAACCCGTCGGGTTGTAAACCCGAGACCCGACTATCTCTAGCATTCCAGAAATAAAAATTGGGAGATCAAGAAACTCCCAGATTATTTTTTGAAAAAAACCTTCTTGCAGTTCCTTGAATAATTCTTGAAATCATTCCTGAAGCGATCCTCAAACGAATTACTATGTTGTTGTTTTGAGTTATCTCCAGTATAATTCCTTGTAATTTTTTTCGTGAAAAAGAGTAGAAAATTGCTTTAGCAATCTCTATTGAAAGTTCTGGAAATGCTGCTTGTGATTTTGAAAAGAACCTTTACGACTTAGAAATGCACATAATGATCAATTGGAAAGAAAACCACTCGGTTAATAACAGTGGAAGTACTAGCATTTAGCTGAGGATCAGGTTCATGTTGAAACGTAACACTAGAAAAAAAAATCTCTCAAAAAATATGAGATTTATCTAGAGGAAAAAAATTCGTTTCATAGACTTTCTAGCAAGGCACATTATGCAAAACTATGTTCTACGCGATTATAATATTCCTACATATCATATCATATGCCAGCCGTAGCGGTAATTCCGTGAACCATGCTGTTGATCGTGGGTTCAAAATCCCGCCAATTGAAGGTCGTTTAGGGTTATACATTTTCTCTAATATCCACCGCATTGAGAAATTGACCTAAGACCTCGCTTGTGCTGTGTAATACGAGCGAGGTTTACGAGGTTACATTACAAGTACAACATTACAACGACGCGCGTGGTGCGTGAAAAGAGGTTGTCCATGAATCACGTGATTTATACAAAAACATAAAATAGAATTTGTTTGTACCGTGTTCATTGGCCACACCTCCCTTCCCCTATATGGTTCCTTAAAAACCGACCTCTCCCCCTGTATGACACCCTCGCCCATCTTTATGTATCGCTTACAATATGGGTCAAGATTATTAATCCCTATATCCCACATGTAATTCAAGTATAAAGGACTTATAATAGCATAATAATGCATTAAAAGTGCAACGTCATACACGAGAAATGCCACAAATTGAGTTCTCGCTGCACGCGCACGCACACCCCCATCCGCTCTGCACCGTAGCTCAGCTACTAGTGCGAAGAATTTAAAGGGATCGGTCGTTATAAACACACATTCGCATACTACGACAGTCATGTGGCGCACGCATTGAATCTGTATGCGCAACTGTTTACAAACCAAATGCCGCAGCGAAGATGACATGGCGCAAATTGCAAAGCGAGTTTCATTTTCCTTCGGCTTCGGCACGACCAACATCCGTCGTCACCGTCCACTTCATTCCCACGCGAAGGCAGCAATCAACGAACATACGAACGAATAGGGTAAACCGGCAATTATTTGATTGATTTATTACTGTTTGGTGCACAACATTAAAAGTGATATTGTGGACAAATCTACAAAACATACAATGTTGCTCCCAAAGAAACTTTGGCAACTAACAAGATAATGCATATTTTGTAGAAGAACTTTTTTAAAGGAAGTTTCATTATTATATTAAGTTTCATGAAAAATACCTGAAAAAATGCTGATTTTTTCGTCACTTTTTGCAAACTTTTCATTATTTATGCATGTTAACCATTTTCTACAAAATTCATGTCAAAGAAGCTAAGAAAGATGAGGTCATAAGCTTTCGATTCGTGCGCAGAGATTGAATGTACGACTAATAGTTATTTAGATATGGAGCGTCAAAGATGATAAAATTGAAAAATTTTAAATTGTGATTAATTCACTTAGCAGTGACTTGCGACCCTATGTTCCTTAGACACTTTTTCATAACTCGTGGAGATCTATCTACCCTCAAAATTCTTAAAATCCGGAACCAAACACCCTGTATATGAACGCATATCGCCTCCACTTTTGTATGTAGAAGGCCTTTTCGCGACATCTTTTAAGTGAAATTTTGCACATACAAAGCCTCCAGGTGATTTCGTTATACGTATATTTTGGTTGTCTGTTTTTCATTCAGAAGTTTTTAAAGGTTTCATACTGGTTTTGATGCAAGCAACTAACCAGAAATTGCTGTAGAGATTTCTCCATTCATTTCTGGAAGATATTTTTATAATTACTTATGCATCAGTTGGAAGAATTTTTTTCAGCAACCCTTGTGTTTTGTGATTTTTTTGAGCAAAATAGTAGTAGTAATAATTAAATTTCTAGAAGAGTGGTACTTCTTCTTATTCTTGGCATTAACGTCCCCACTGGGATAGAGCTGGCTACTCAGCGTAGTATTCTAAGTACTTCCATAGTTATTAACTGAGAGTTTTCTTTGCCTTCGTTGCCATTTTCGCATTCGTATATCGTGTGACAGGTACGATTATACTGCATGACCAGGGAAATCAGGGAAATTTCCATTACGAAAAGATCCTGGACCGACCGGGAATCGAATCCAGACACCTTCAGCATGGCTTTGCTTTGTAGCCGCAGACTCTAACCACTCGGCTAAGGAAGGCCCCACGAGTGGTACTATTAACGGGATTCCAAGAGAAATTTCTGTCAAAATAACTGTGTTATTTAAAGACATTTTTCAAGGATTTTTCGAGGCACTTTCTTTAACTCTTCTAATATCCTAAAACTTTTGGTGCAGGAATGTTTTCTGGAATTAATCGGTTTTAAAGATTTCTTTGGACTATTTCTCTAGTATTGAAAATTACTTCAGAAGTTACTGGTAAATTCCACAATAAGACCGGAACAAATAATAAATTTTCTGTTTTTACTTTGCATCAAAATGTGTCGAGAGTTGCGACAATAACAAAATAAATAAATTTGATTTTCAGGTAAATTCATCATCTTTTATTCCCATATGCTGCAAAATCATGTTTTGCCACATGTACTCGTAAAATCAAAATGTTTTGAACAATAATCACGTCAGTGGATTTTATTTCATAAGATCGATCATCCTACAGATTTCAACTGTAATCTTGAGTTTTGTTGAGATAAAGTTTGTACATTTATTTTGTAATGCAGTAGATTTTTTGACTACAGCTCACATTATCTTCTAGCCTTTTAAAATATTAAATTGATCAAAATCAGCAGGAACAATTTTAAAACTGTGTTCTAACTAATTACAATTTTCATAGCACTGACAACATGTTTTACTTTGATGCAACTTGAAATCAATTGTAGATTATTTTCACCTGATTTAACCTTTCGGTCGTCGCGCGAATTTTTGTAACGCGAGTAGTCGCGCGTTGTACTTTGTACAACACCCTTGGTTTACCGAATATCCCAGGAGTATGAACACTTAGAAAGATGACGTCTTCGGCAAAATTGTTCAGTAGCTCAAGGTGCTATTATTATTTGAGCCATGAAATTCGGAATTTTCCCGCTAGGCGGCGCTAGTGAGCATATAACTTTTGTGTCGCAGATCTCAGGATCCTGACCACTTAGAAAGATGGCGTCTTCGGCAAAGTTGTTTAGTATGTTAAGGACTATCATTGTTCAAGCTAGTTGATTCAAAATTTTGCCACTAGGCGGCGCTAGTGAGCATGAATCTTTTGTTTGCTGATATCTCAGGAGTCTGACCACTTAGAAAGATAGTGGCTTCGGCAAAGTAGTTCAGTGCGAGTTCATAGCTGTTATGAACAGCTTAAAGAGAGAACCGCTCTCCTAGTGCATTCGACCGACAACAACCATCGTTTCTTTTTGGATGGAGTGGAGATATTAGATTGCCATAGGCGATACTCCGCTCTCCCCGTTTTGGAAGTTTGCCATATCATCAACACGGACAAAACGGTAAACAAACGAAAGCGACTGTGATAGTTTAAGTACGACATATGCAGGAATTTTGCACACACTCAAAGCAAAAATCAAAACAAACCATGTAGATACCCGAGCAGAAGAAAATAACTTCTGAATACCAAACTAAGGTATTCCATACCAGATAATTTCCAATACTTACAACCTGGATGAGGTATGAATGAGCCCTGCATAAGAGGTAAAATACCTCAAATAATATCTCAAGCATATTATACGAACACCAAACTGATAACTAGATTAGGTATTGTAATACCTCAATAATACTTGATGGATTTTCATATAAAAGTGAAATTTTTCAATAGTAGTTCAATACCTCCAGCAGACCTTAATAGCTGTTTAATACCTCAATGAAGTATTTTTAATTGTTTAAAGATTTTTTTCAATACCATTATAATACCAAATTGAGGTAATGACAACTGAACAATACCTAATTTTGGTATGATACCAAAATATGGTATGCATAAGTTATTGGGGAGTTATTTGTTCCTCCTCGGGTAGACAGACAATAAGTAATCAGACAAACACTAACGAAAATGATAATGACACCCAATAGACTATTTCAACCCACTTAACTTGCATACAATATTAGGCACCCATCTCAACCTTTATTAAAGAATCAATACAAAATGACGGTTGAAATAACTCACTGTTTTAGAGAAGCAAACTGAGTAGTGAACCGTAGTCCAAGTTTTCCGTCTGTAAACCTATTAAATAGTTAGTTAATGTCTTTAGTGTTGTAAAATTTAAATTGTGAAATGTGTCTGTTTGTTGAATAATTTTTAGGAAATTGATGAAGATCAAATACTTCACCCAAATCCATGAAACACAACCACCAGACAAAGAACAAATTTTCTGTAAGTAACAGTGTCTTTTCGTTAAAATTATGTATGTAACGTTGTCCAATTTGTTCCTTTAGAACCCTTGAAAACGATTGAAAATACAATCGAAACGTTGGGCGTAGAAGAAATATTTTAGTTCTGATTGCCTTTGAGACTGAAAGCCGCTAAAAAAATCCCCGGTGTGACGTAGTCCTACGTCAAAAAAAAATGACGTTATATTGAGTAATATTTTCAAAAGTGGCTATGGGACCGTCTACTGTTTTCAGAAGTTATACACTAATTTCAAGTTTAAATCATTTAATATGATAACATCTGCCATGATTCCAAATGAAACTCATACGCGGAGCGGTTTAGGATCAATGAAGTTGTCTACGGCCGCGATATCAACGAAGCACAAGGAAGAAGGGTTCGAACTCATTAGAGCACCCTGTTGTAGGCTGCCTCCATCTATTGGTGATGGAACGAACGAAATTAGCATAATTACGGGGGTGTCTGTGCGGGCTAGCTGCCACTAGACGAATAGTGCGAATCACTGCTGCCATGATCATCTAACTTACTTGGTGGGCTGGGGTCGATCCAGCTTTTCATGCACCGGCTCACAAAAACACACGTATAAAATTAAATTTTAATTATACGAGCTTAATAATTTGCTTCGATGTTCTGGTAGCTGGTGTAGATTCTGCTGCTCAGGGATGCAGTGGGCGATATTTTCCGCGAATGGGGTGTATTTTCCCGGTTGGCCACACGATGCCAGTCAAACAAGGGGACAAATGATGCGGCGGATTTCGGCGTTGGTTGGGTTGAGGTAGATGATGCTCACAAGCCCGGAAACAGGATGAATATTTATAGTTCTGCTACCGACGCAACGCCATTGCACAGATTCCGGAAGCTAAAAACCGTGAGGACAAATGATAACGAATGGAAACACAAGAAGAGGTTGCATCAGTCTGGGAACCGGAATATGGAATTAGAGAGGAAAATGAGCTTAATTTAATGGATCCGGTAGTGTTTCCGGAAAGTTTTCGGGTTGTAGCGAAAAGTTTTGCTGTTGTATTTCTTTATTAATGAGAAGGTTTAGCGTTGTTTTCACTGAGGATGACACTAGTTTGTTCGAAGCAGCGGCAGCATGTGAAATCCCGTATATTTGATTTGGATTGAAAAGTGTGTTGATTGCCTTAGTCACCGATTATTTGCCACATCTCTTCATAACTTTATCGTCACATAGAGCGACACTTCGTGGATTACAAACGCAAATATTACCACATTCATCTTTGAATACAACTTTCGGATTGCATACCATCTCGGGATGTTTGTTTGAATCAATATCTGAAAAAGATAATCGGCTTTTCATTCTATTGAAACTAAATCATGATTATAGAATCAATACTTACGTGGTTCAATCAGCCCAAAATAACTGGAAAACAGAATAAAACAAAGTATGACGCGATTTTTCCGATGGTCCATTCCGAATATTCGAACCAATCTGATTGATGGCTGCCAGTGCATATGAGCATTTTAATAATGCGAATCAAATCTCCATGAAAAATTATTTTGTTCTACCAAAGGCAAAAATAATGCGATTGGGGGCGCTTTATCCACTCACATTACTGCTCTTTCACGAAAAATATTCGCATTCTGAAACGTCATCTTGCGTTTTACACAAACAACGTTCCGGCTCTAACGGAAGCCCACAAATGTTTTCTTCCAGGAATTGAGGAGCAGGCATAGGGAGGGTGTGTGCTATCAAATGTGGATAATGATTAGACCGTTGGATTTTATTTTGGTAACAAAATGACGAACCTCCTTGCAGCAAATAGCAGCTGTGAATGAATAAAATCGAAAACAAATATATTATCTTCATGTTGGACGACTGGACTGGCAACAAGTGTTACGATGAGGAGTCCATTTAAACTGCAAATATCGAGCGGCATGACAAAGACGGAACACTGAAAAGCGATACTAATAGTATTTGTAAACGCCAGTAATTGTCGGCATCACTGTGAATATTCATTTTATCGTAAGAGTCCTATAATTGAGAGTCACCATGGGCGTAGACATAGGGAGGCAGGGGAGGGACGTTATTGTTATATAGTACATAACTCAATGCAAAACGCGAATTTTGCAACACTGGTCGTAATCATCTAACTCAGGAAGCTTCATATATGCCAGATATATTAAGGCACAAGTCAAAATGATGCAAAGGTGAAAACTGGAAAAGCAGTTTTTTGCGTTAACATCAACAAATAAAAAAAAAAACAAAAACACAGCAGTTGTTCGGAGCTGGTTCTCAGGATTCGTGGTTCACTCACGGCGTAAAGTGATCTTTGGATTTGAATTCAGTATCGAAAACGAAAACGAATTTCTAGTGGTAGGTGATTTTCACAGTACTGAGGGTACTCGTATGATTATTGCGAGCGATAGCTGTTCATATGTGTACTGTTTGAACGGTTTTATTGAACTGCTTTGAATTCGAACTGCCGATACTGGCGATCGGTAGTGAGAGTTACAGTGAGAGGCAAAATAAAGTGCCCACCTTACCAGTTTTCGAATTTCTCTCATTGATTTGGTTCAAATTAAAGTTAACACACCTAAATCTTTTGTGATATTTTATTTTTGATGTTCTTTTAAAGTTGCACTTACGAAATTTTGATTAAAAAAAGAATTTTACTTAAAGAAAAAGAAAATCAATTTGTATTGAAAAAAAAGTAGTGACAAAAATAAGTGCCCACTTCCTTCTTGGCCCCAGAAAAGATGATTTAAGAAAAATAAAAAGCAATTTAATAGTTAATGTGTCCTCCTTTGGCCTTAAGGACTTGCTGGAGGCTCTTCGGCATGCTTTTCACCAGGTTTTGTAGGTGTTGTGGATCTAGTTCTTCCCAGGCGCGCTCCAAGGCTTCAAAATAATTATTTTTGTTGGTAACACCAGTTTTTTCAACCCTAGCATCGAGAATCGCCCACAAATTCTCGATGGGGTTGAGGTCTGGGCTTTGTGGAGGCCATTCCAGCGGTTTAATCCGACAAGACCGGAAGAAAGACTTGGTCTTCTTTCCAGTATGCTTCGGGTCGTTGTTCTAGAGAAATATGAATTTCTCTTCAAGGCCCGTCTGGATCAGCGAAACCTCCAGATTTTCCAGCAAGATGTTAATGTAGGAATCTGCCGTCATTATTCCGTCGATTTTCACGACGCTTCCTACTCCACTCCATGAAAAACACCCCCAGACCATCACATTTCATCACATCACACTTCCATGCGTCACCGTTCCTTGGATGTGGCGCTCCTGAAGCTCGAGCTGTCTAACCGAGAGCGGCGGGCTCGTGTGTGATGCAGAGCACCACATCCAAGGAACGGTGAAGCATGGAGGAGGAAATGTGATGGTCTGGGGGTGTTTTTCATGGAGTGGAGTAGAAAACCTCGTGAAAATCGACGGAATAATGATGGCAGATTCCTACATTAACATCTTGCTGGAAAATCTGGAGGTTTCGCTGATCCAGACGGGCCTTGAAGAGAAATTCATATTTCTCTAGAACAACGACCCGAAGCATACTGGAAAGAAGACCAAGTCTTTTTTCCGGTCTTGTCGGATTAAACCGCTGGAATGGCCTCCACAAAGCCCAGACCTCAACCCCATCGAGAATTTGTGGGCGATTCTCGATGCCAGGGTTGAAAAAACTGGTGTTACCAACAAAAATAATTATTTTGAAGCCTTGGAGCGCGCCTGGGAAGAACTAGATCCACAACACCTACAAAACCTGGTGAAAAGCATGCCGAAGAGCCTCCAGCAAGTCCTTAAGGCCAAAGGAGGACACATTAACTATTAAATTGCTTTTTATTTTTCTTAAATCATCTTTTCTGGGGCCAAGAAGGAAGTGGGCACTTATTTTTGTCACTACTTTTTTTTCAATACAAATTGATTTTCTTTTTCTTTAAGTAAAATTCTTTTTTTATCAAAATTTCGTAAGTGCAACTTTAAAAGAACATCAAAAATAAAATATCACAAAAGATTTAGGTGTGTTAACTTTAATTTGAACCAAATCAATGAGAGAAATTCGAAAACTGGTAAGGTGGGCACTTTATTTTGCCTCTCACTGTACATTTAGTGCTAGACAGAAAGAGCTTAAAATCTACGTTACTCTTCTCCGCTTTGTATGACATGACGTTGATTGAGAGTGAGTGTCTGAGATTCATTAATTAGGGTAATTTAGTGGTGTGTGCCATAATATACCGCCCATCATTGAAATCTTAATTTCAATCCTATTGCCTAACTATGGTGATTATTATACTTAGCTTGCTACTGTACAATGACGTATGATCAAAATACAATTCAAATTTTAACTCAGCTGCAATAGTTTACTTCGTTTCCTTGACCAACAGTTGTTGACTTCTCAATCGAAACTCGCATGTCGACCCACGGTTCTTGAGTTGCAGTCCAGCAAAAATACAGGGATACTTAACTTGTGAAGGGTCCTTGATGGTCCCCTCTCATCCATCGTCGCTTGTTTTGCTGGCACCCGAATCGTCTGGAACGCTGCACCATCGTGGCCTAATTAATTTCCGGCATAGGCAAGACGCAGACTCTAGTGATTGCCCTCTTGTAGAAGCCGTGCTTAGTTTTGATGCTGATGACCCGGATGAGACCATTGCTGCCGGGGAATACTTCAACAACTCGGCCGAACCGTCACTTGTGCGTGGAAAATTGTCTTCACGGACCAACTCCATCGTGCCGATATGGATGTTGTTGCGTGCTCGTGTCCAACGGGTTCGTTCCTGTAGTCCCGATAGATATTCTGTAGACCAGCGCTTCTAAAGACGACGGAGATATTCTTGAAATTGCTTCCACTGTGAAAGCCGGTTGCTGGGTAGCTTCTCGTAGGAGGGCTCGGGGATTGCGGTCAAAGGCCTGTGCACCAAGAAATGACCTGCCGTGATGACGTCCAAGTCCTTCGGAGAGTTACACAGCTGCGTTAGCAGCTGAGAGTTGAGAAGTGCCTCGATTTGCGTATGCAACGAGTGAAATTGCTCGGCGGTGACCATGGCCAGTGTGCGGCAAAGGTCCGTTTTGAGCGACTTGATCGCGACTTCCAAGATGCCACCGAAGTGCGGCGATCTAGGTGGTATGAAGGATAATTGAACGCCTTCTTCCGAACATTGTCGAGAGATATCTAGTCGGCCCTGTGGAGATCGGTACAACTGCAAGAATTAATTTGGCGCTCGTTGAGCACCGACATAATTGGTGCCATTGCCGCAATATATTGACTTTGGAACTCCTTCATCGATGATTACAGGTTACAGTGCTTTCAGTTTGGACGAAGACTTCACTGGCCCGGTGGTGCGAATCGATTACAGGTCTTCCGCAAATGATTCTTGTTGGGCGAGCTTTACCAGACTCACTGACGCTTCATCTAGTTCAACTGTCGATAGGGCTTCACTGCTTCTAGTCTCCGGGTTGTGCTTTTTCGCATTGTTGCAGAATCTTTGCGAAAAGACGAACCAAACTTGTAACGACGACTTCATAGAAAATATTGTGCTTTGAGCAACTGCAGGAAGGGCAACAGTTGGTCTCTCTTGAAGTTGCTCGCGTTCATCCGTGATCATCAGCTGTTCTAACAGGGTCGGGCCAGAATCTATTCGGCTGTTGTAGCCAAATGGGTCCCTGCCACCACAGCGAGTGTACGACGAGCTCCTTTGCTTGCATTCCCCGCGAGATAAGGTCCGCGGGGTTTTCGATGCCCTCCATGTGCCAGAAGCTCTGATCTGCTGTATTTCTGCTACTCGATTACCAACAAATTTCATCCAGCCAGTGCACGACGATCGTAGAATCAGTCCAAAAGAATGGACGTGCTTAGATTTGTACAGTTAGAAAATATCACCGACGTCGGTAGTTCGTTTACCGAAATCTCAACAGCTGAACGGTCGGTAATACGTTCGATAAACGAAAAGTTTACCGAAAGGACTGTAATTTGAACCCGACCGATGAGCTGTCAAAACTACCGATAGATCGGTAGTGCTTACCGAAGTTCCTCGTCTATTCTGTAATGGTATTTATCGAAACATCGGTTAATTTGGATGGAGGAAGCGAAATTGCAGATATTGTTGCAAGGTAAAAAAAGTCAATGCTACTTATAGGGAAAGTGTACCAGTTATGGCCATAGTGGTTCCCTATTTGGCCATGTGTTAAATTTTGATAACTTTCACATTTTAAATCTTTTTCAACGCTTTAACATCAAGATATATCTTAAATCTAACTACTACAACAAATAAAAATTTTCAAAATTTTAAGACATTAAAGTAATGACGTCTGGCGAAATAAGGAACCACTATGTCCATAACTGGTACACCTGCCCTATTTTTGAAACAAACATTTATTTGCATGACATAAATAATCACCTTAGATTGAGGATGCAGCCGGGTGGTTAGTTCGTTTACCAACTCGAGTTAGAGGTGCAGAATCGTCCTAAAAATCATCAATATGTCCGTAGAGCGGACTTGCAAGCCGTTGCATTTTTGCCTCGCAGATGTCAGCATTACTCCAAAATTCGTCACTGCACCATCACGAAATGCTTTTGACTCCATGCGCATGAGGGTCCGAATTCGTCGTTTTTTGGTCCTGTACATCCTATAATAATAAAAGTAAATACAGTACTGACCCGATTTTGTCAGCCCCCGATTTTGTCTGCCCCCGATTTTGTCTACCCCCGATTTTGTCAGCTTTTTGACCCAATTTTGTCAGCCTATTTTAAATTTGTCAAAAAATTGTTACCGTCATGTTTTACCACGTTTACATTAAAATTGATGATGATGTTTGATGTCATGCACGCATGGGTGTAGCCAGAAGGGGCAATGGCAATGCCTTTTATTAAGTGTTAAAAATCGATATTACCAATATAAGGGAGGGGGGAGCCCCTGATAAAAAAAACTGGCTACGGCCATGTCCATTGCCCTTTTAAAAGTCCATGTAACCATGTAAAACGTCAAAATTTGAAAAACAGGAACAAAATAAAATGACCCGATTTTGTCAGGTTCCCCGTTTTGTCAGCCCAAAATTCATCGAGGGGCTGACAAAATCGGGTCCTTACTGTATAATCACTACAGATTTTGCTCAGATGTCAGCCAAAAAAAAATTACAAACCTCTAACGTATCCAATTACTTCTTTAAAATAAAGGCTAAAAAACTTTTCACAACGTCTAACGAAGTGGAACGGGTCTACATAATAGTTCGCGGTTTATTTACAAGAGCGGATTGAAAATACTATTATGGCGGATTTGACGTTTCTTGTTTCATATTACCGACTTCGGTATTCATTACCGACTGTTCAGCTGAATAATTCACCGAAGTCAACACTTCAGCTTTTTTAACGATTTATCGGTAAATATCTTCACCAATATCGGTGAACTTCGGTGAGTTGATTCAAGTCACCGAAGTTCAGTGATTTTCTTCGCAGATTTCAGTAATCAAGCCCAAATATACCGAAACGTCTGTAACTTTTTTGATCACCGATCTTTTTCGGTAATTTCAATTACCGAACTCATAGAGTCTGTTTAAGTGAGTGTGTAGGCTACTTTCCACCTTCTCGAATAGATGGCTCAAGAGAAGAGCTCCGCAGTGCTCGAGACGCGGCAGCGGTATGAGTTGACCCAGTTTTTCGATTCTTTTTGTCTCGCTTTTGCAGTTATTAAGTGCACAGAAATTCCTTCCACCGTTTGAAATCATGCGAAGATAAATGCATGCGCCGTACGCGCTTTCGGACGCATCGCTAAAACCGTGGAGTTCATCTCGCACAGGATCTTTCGCAAAAGCCGCCCACCGTTGGACGGAGAATTCATCAAGAACATTGAGCAAAGAACGATTGGCCCCCAATAGGCCTAGTGGTTCAAACAACAGCCATTTAGAGCCTGATTCGAAAAAACAGCCTTTTGGTGATTGGAGCCTCTTGCGACCACCAAGGGATTTTAAAGTGAAAAGCGTCTTCGGTTTTAGCCGGGGACAACGGCGATTCAAGTTTTAGAACACTGCGATCTTCTCGAAGCTCAGCAGGAATATTTCGGAGTATGTCGGGGTTGTTAGACGCAAATTTGTGCAGCTTGAATCTAGCCGATTGTAGTAGTCGTTCAACTGCCAGCACAATTCGATTCTTCTGAATCCTCTCCAGAAAGCAGATCGTCGATGTAGAAACTTTTCGACAGCACCTTGGCGGCTTTTGGATAGGTTAATTCACCGTCGGATGCCAGCTGCCGGAGACAACGGGTCGCAAGGTACGGTGCCGAAGTAAGTAACCGTCCGCAACTCGTAGGTTTGGATCCGTTCAATTGGTGCTGAGGAATGAAAAGCTATACATTGGAGTGAGCGATCAGAAGGATACACCAATAACTGTCTGTACATTTTCTGCAGATCAGCAACAATAACGAAACTAGGGATTCTGAAGCGCAGGAGGATACTAAACAGATCGTCTTGAACGACGGGCCAACCATTAGAGCGTCATTCAATGAGACGCCAGAATCGGTGGCGGAATCGGAGGCGTCAAATACAATGCGAAGTTTCGTCGTGGCGCTGTCCGGACGAACGATACAATGATGCGGCATGCCATGGCATGTAATAAATTTGCTCGTTAGTCGGCAAGACTTCGTTGCTATGCCCTAGTTGAAGATACGCTTGAATATTCTACCAGCAGCTCGAGATTCAAATGAAGTCGACGTTCAAGTGACATGAAACGACGGTAGTAATGCTTCGAGACTTTCCAAGTTTCTCAAGAACAGCGAAGCGAAACCATGTTGATGAGGAGTGTGGACAAACTTTCTTCGACGTGGCAGTGGTTGTGAGTGTCGAACTAATCTTGGACTTCTGCGCCTTCTGGTCTGGACGGAACTCTGTTGGGCGTAGCTTCGAGAGTGACAATGGTTGCAGTGTTGCCAAATGTTTACGCAGAAACTTCAGGAAGTCTTCGTAGGTTGGTGCTTCTTGAGAGTTGTGTGCCCGCTTGTGCTTCGGCATCGAGACGTCTGTAGAGTAGGTGGCGCCATCCCTGCGTGGGTAGCCCGATTTTCCTTGGCTGAAGCAGATAGCGCCCGTACGAGTTGACGAGATTAACTATAGAGCGTCGTGCGATTCCCGCTTAATCGGCTTCTTATTCTCGAACCACTGTTCGAGCATTTGCCACGCAACATCGAAGTTGTTGGCTTGGACGAAAAGCGAGATTTTTTTCAACAGTGTTGTACAAAATGCAAGGGCGCAACTACTGAAGTGTTAAATACGATTTATTTATGATGTTCGGAATTTGAATCAAGATGTTCGGAATATAAGACAGAATGAATACAGTGTTCGGCATTTGATTTAAAATGTTGTTTCAAAATTTTACGTAAAAACAATACTATAATTAATTAAATCAATATTATTATCAGTACACCCTACAACTAACAGTTGAGTTTGCGAAGAAATTGAAATTTTCACAAATATTTGCTAAGTAATGCATTCCAGATGCATTTGAAGTCACTGTTGGCACTAGGTTTTCGGAATATGAATCAAAACGGTACCTACGTTTGGCTTTGATCATTCCGCGCGATGTCATGTCGAATCTTTTTCGTATTGATCCAAATCGCAAACCCACTCAAAATTCCAAAAACAAAGCTAGAACAATTGCCCAAAAAAAATTTCTTCATGTTTCACTCACGCCGCAAGTGATCTTTGGATTAAGACTGGTTGAACGGTTTATTGAACTGCTTTGAATTCGAACTGCCGATACTGGTGATCGGTAGTGAGAGTTGCTTTTAGTGCTAGACAGAAAGAGCTTAAAATCTACGTTACTCTTCTTCGCTTTGCATGACATGAAGTTGATTGACAGTGAGTGTCTAAAATCCATTAATTGGAGTAATTTAGTGACCTGTGCCCTAACAGCAGTTTTATTTTCAAAATAAAAGAACTGTGTGTGTGTTTTTTTTTTTTGGAATTATAGATTTGGAAGCAGAAAAGATTTCCAATTTCGACATTTGTTCCATTTTTGCTTGGGCCTTAAAGCGAGTAAAACTTTTCAGTTACTTTGAACCTAGTTTTACAAGAATGGCAAAATATGAGTGCACATATTATCAACTTCACGTCATTTCATATTTTCATTTCATAGTTTACGTCTGCACTTTGTTGCGTAAACTTTTAAACCTAATATGGACTACAGATTTTGATATGCTGAACCTTTTATTTTACTGATTGTTATTTCAAACGGGTTCAAATGGGTTCATCGTGGAAAAAAGACAGTTTCTAGAGCGATTACTGAAATTGAGTGTTTGAAGCTTGTCCAGTCTACTTAACCCGTTAACGCCCAAGGTATTTCACAATTGGAATTCAGCCCTGTTTTGTTGTTCATAGTTGTATTCCCATAAATCAAACCTTATTTCACCAACAAAATTCAAGTCTATGGTAGGGATCCAAAAAAAATCTTGAAAGTGTGTTGTCCATACATAGTTGTTCTATAAGATTATTTTTGAGATTTATCAAATATATTTCCATGCTATTCGACCCATTACATTGTAAACAGGTAAAAAAAAAACTAAGGAGAGGGGTCATTCATAAGCTACGTCACGTACATAGGAGAAGGAAGGGGGTATCAAGGAAACGTGACTATCCATGTAAAAATTGAAATCCTTACAAAAAGTGTGATAAAAGAAAAATGGAGGAGGATGATTATGGCAAAACTTTGCGTGACGTAATTTATGGACGTACCCTGATAAAGAAATTGAAACATGAAGAATTAAAATATCAGAGGCGAAATATGCATGCCAGCACTTAATCATTCAGTGACTTCAATTCAGTTTTCTGCTCTACCACGTAAGTAATACGGACACACAAACATAACCATATATGTACAATTATGTACACATACACTCTTGATACTTAAAACAAAATGAAATCTTAAGTCAAAAATTTTGATTACAAAGAAACCCTATAGATATTTCAGAAAAGTCTTCAAAAAGATGTTATAAAACTTACCAGCTGATAACGAAAACATTACTATCAAAATATTTTTTCTCAGTCAAGTTATTAGTACACGATGTGATTCGGATCTGACAGCGATCCAAATATATATATCAGAATTTTGTTAGTGCTAATCGAAAGTTTGTCCTTCAGCTATAACTTGAAGTTACTGCATTATTGATACATATGGTCTTATCCACCTATAGAACCGTATCACTCAGTTCAAGATTTTTGACACTAGAGCGGGCCCAGATAGCCGTAGCGGTAAACGCGCAGCTATTCAGCAAGACCAAGCTGAGGGTCGTGGGTTCGAATCCCACCGGTCGAGGATCTTTTCGGGTTGGAAATTTTCTCGACTTCCCTGGGCATAGAGTATCTTCGTACCTGCCACACGATATACGCATGCAAAAAATGGTCATTGGCATAGTAAGCTCTCAGTTAATAACTGTGGAAGTGCTCATAAGAACACTAAGCTGAGAAGCAGGCTTTGTCCCAGTGGGGACGTAACGCCAGAAAGAAGAAGAAGAAGAAGCGGGACCAGAACACCTGGGGAGCATACGGAATCGTGCCCGCTCAAGTGTCACAATTATTGGACCGAGTGAGTCCAGTTCATGGGTGGATAAGTTAATTCGTCGATTTTTCTTCTCTTGACTCCATTCTAATGACCATTTTCTTAATTCGACGGCTAGAAAACATGTGTTTTCTTTTTTCAGTATTCAAGATGATTTATGGATGGTGTCAAAGATACTATATTTATTTCTCATCATATATTTGCCGACAAGTGCCATCATGGGAGTAACTTCTGAACTAAAAATGTTTTAGGCGAATATCTTCCTTGCGATTTTAACTTTGTATCCAATCACTGGATTGAGATATAAGTAAATAATATTTTTGCTTACCAGCGCCACCTCGGGAGAGTTTTCCAAGCTACTATGTTTCTGGGCGAATAGATCCCATTTAGGGAAAGTGTACCAGTTATGGCCATAGTGGTGCCCTATTTGGCCATATGCAAAATTTGGATAACTTTTACATTTTTAATCTTTTTGAATTTTTTAACATAAAGATGTATCCGTTATTTTACTGCTAAAACACAAAAGATTTTTCAAAATGTGAAGGCATTCAAGATATCACGTATGGCGAAATAGGGAACCACTATGGCCATAACTGGTACACCTACCCTAGTTGAATATTTTTGTCGAACACACCAATTGTGTATCTCATCACTGGACTGATATATAAAAAAATAAAATGTTTGGCCACATCTTGTGAGTGTTTTCCGAACCAATAAGATTTTAGGCAAATAGGTCTTATTTGGATGTTCATCTTTGTGGAAGACACCACCTTTGTATCTAATCACTTGACTGAGATATAAGCAAATAAAATCTTTGCTCACTAGCGCCATCTTGTGTGTTTTATGAACTAAAAAGGTTTTATGTGAATAGGTATCATTTATTTGTTCAGCTTTGTCCATCAGTTTTGTATCTCATAATTGAACTAAGCCTTCCATAGCCGAGTGGTTAGAGTCCTCGGCTATGAAGCAAAGGCTTGCTGAAGGTTTCTGGGTTTGATTCCCGGTCTGGGTTTCGCAATGGGAATTGCCTTGACTTCCCTGGGTATTGAGTATAATCGTACCTGCCACACGATATACGAATGCGAAAAATGGTAACTTTGGCAAAGAAAACTCTCAGTCAATAACTGTGGAAGTGCTCATAAGAACATTAAGCTAAGAAGCAGGCTCTGTCCCAGTGAAGACGTTAATGCCAAGAATGGATAAGGGGTGGTCTATTAATTACGTAAGGGGTTAAGGGGGGAGGGAGGGTTTTGAGATTTCTTACGCGCCATACAAATTATTTTCAATTTTCATACAAAAAATCTTATCATGGGGGGAGGGGGGTCTAAAAACCGCCAAATTTGCCTTACGTAATTAATGGACCGCCCCTAAGCAAATACAGTTTTTGCACACAAGCACCATCTTGGGAGTGTTTTCCGAAACCTTATATGCGAATAGGTATTAGTTTGTTTTTCAACTTTGTCGAAGACACCAATTTGGTATCTCATAACTGGAGTGAGATAAAAGCAAATAAAATCTCTGCCCACTAGTGCCATCTTGTGAATGTATTCCGAACTAAGACAGCGTCCATTTTTTACGTAACGCGAAAATTGGAAATTTGTAACGCTTTACGTATGAAAAATATTAAATTTTTGTGTGATGAATAAACTTTTGGGCTTATTCCCCCCTCTGCCTCGATCGTGACGTAATTTGAGGACAGCGTCTAATAAGTTTTCGGGCGAATAGATCTCATTCGGTTGAACACATTTGTCGAAGACACCAACGTTGTATCTCATCACAGAACTGAGATATATACAATTATAATGTTCGACCACTAGCGCAATCTTGTAAGTGCTTTCCAAACTAATATGGTTTTAGGCGGAAAGAGTTCATGAAGTTGATCAAATTTATCAAAAGACACCAATTTTGTATCTCATCGCTAGACTGAGATATTAACGAAGCAAATATTTGTACGCCGAAAAGTTTCATATGATGCTTCATTTGCGACATTTGTTGGCACCTGTGCGCCACCTGGTGAGTTATTTCTGAACTAAAATAGTTATTAAGTGCAAGTCAGCAGTCCTGCAATCAACTTTGCAGAAGAATGTTTTCTCCTAAACCTCTTTATTTCCAAGATATTTGCACTACAAGTCAGTCACAGGTAACCAATCGATTATGTTTTCTGCTCAAACCTCTGTATGATTCTCTAGAGATGTGCTCTTGTAGTTTTGACCTATGGCTTTGATGCATCTTAACTTCGAGCGTGTATTTTTTAAACGTATTTGGCTAAACAGTTCGCACAATTTGCTGGTCATCCTTTCAAATTCTTGCAAATAATATTCCACGAAGAAAAAATGGTGCGATCGTTTGTTTCGTCAAAAATAAAATGCTAGGCTTCTCCGTTAGCAACTGCAAATCGCATGTAACTTGTACCTAACTTCGCTGTAAAGCACTAAACTATGCAAAAGCGCACTTCAACGCTAACCATTCGAATCGCCCATATTTCACTCACTTTAGTGCAATAAATCCGCTTAGTTCTGCACGTCTTCAAGGCAGCAATAAATCGGCGCTCCCCTTGCGGAGCACTAGTAAAGTGAGCTTTCTACATATTTGGTGGAAAACTGCACCAACAACAGCAGTGAATTCGAAAAAAACAGAGCAAAATGGAGAAATTTACTGATATTTATTGGTGCATTCCGAAGATGTACATTTTACTACTACCGACGAAGACCGTCTATTGCACCATGGAGAACTCGTCGGTGGGGCGGCTTCTAGAGTGGGGTGTAATTCTTTTCCCATCTAATGTGATGTAATACAACAAGCTTTCGTTCTAGAGTCAGCGAAGGCGAACCACCGTACAATCAATCGTATTTATTCGATATCCTGATGGGAAAACGACACGGTTTTTGGAATAAGAGATGGGGAGAAGGGTTGGTTAACGATTCCAAATCGAGTTTTATTCGGCGAACAAATGCAAATCACGACCTGTTAGTGGAGCATTTATTTCGTGATATTGGAACATTTCCCGAAGCTACTAGTGGTTTGCTTGTCAAGAGGTACCTAAGTAATCGATCAATCGATTGAGGTTCTTTCAATAGCTTTCGGGTTATTTACAGTTGTTTACCCTCGACGGACATGCGTTCACCCAAACGGTATTCGATACTTCGACGACGTCAAACAACACCACCAATCACAGCACTGAAATTGTGGGAAACACAAACAGTGTTTCGTACATGTCTATTAAACTGGGAAATTGATCCCTAATCAAACAGAATATATAATTACAAACCTCATTCGGATGGCGTGAATTTTCAAGCCTTTCGATTTTAGTCAAACGACCTGCAATGGAATCAATCGACAATGTGTGTGTGTATGTGCTCAAACTTGTCCACTTCCTCTTTAGGGGTCGTCTATAAATTCAGGTACGCTGTTACAAAATATTTGATGTCTCCAAAATGGCGACATTGGCAGGAAAAATTGAAAATGGCTTAAGTTTGATTGATGTGTTTTATGGACGTTTCCTTATACACTTCATGCACCATCGAGATCCATGCAATGCGGTTGGACCTTTGTAATAAAATGTCGTGTCGTTTACAATTGAAATCGTCAGATATGTAGATTAGAATACATTAAAATTTAGACACAGACCGACCGCTGCATCGAAGCCAAACCTCGATTTTCCAAGAGTACTACAAATCTAGAGAACCAGACAACCGTTTGCTCTGAAAATTTAACTCACTGGTCATTCTCTGGAGTTGATTAATCGATAAAATTTTCAGCGTGAACGATTGTCAGGTTCTATAGAATTGTGCTCTTAAAATTTGAAGGTTTAAAAGTTTTTTTTTAGGTTAAAATTTTGTTATGTATAAGTTTATGTACATATCCCTTTCGGGACGGACTATATTTAAGTGATTATTTCAAAATTTACCTCATAAACTCATCATCTCGTAGAACAAAACATTCTTTATTTTGGCTCTTCTATCACTCCATGAACTTTTAGGGTCAAATTCAGACCAGCACAATTGTGCTGGTCCGTCCCCAAGGCGGTCGATGTTCGAAAAAAATATTTTTTTTTTATTTTTTTGGAAAATTGTTCCTGTCATGCCTTTTAAAAAAATTTTGGACCCGAATTTTTTTATTTCGTCATTAGGGTGACCCAAAAATTCAGAAATATTTTTTTAAATGTACATTAAAATTTTTAAAAAATATATACTTTAATTTATATGATCTTTTAATAAATGGAACGAAAACAATGTACGACAGATAAAAATACTTCATGTTCTCTCTAAGATTCAAATCATAATGTGACGATGTCGTTTATCGAGATTCTTCAAGAACTAGTCCACGTCATATAAAAGGGGGTAAATATACATGTGTGAATAACTTGAAAATTAATTGTCTCAATCAAACCGTATTGGTTTTGCTATGTTTGTTTACATCCTCAAAAATTATATGGGATTTTTTCTCAAAAATAATTCTGGAACAAAAATCAAAATTGAAAATAATTATAAACCACCAATTAATAAATAAATGAAAACCGAATTTAGTACTGTACCATTCAATTCCACTAGAGTTTGTATCCTTTAACAGATACGCATAATTCGACCTCCACTATAAAGCCAGATAGCCGTAGCGGTAAACGCGCAGCTATTCAGCAAGACCAAGCTGAGGGTCGTGGGTTCGAATCCCACCGGTCGAGGATCTTTTCGGGTTGGATTTTCTCGACATACCAGGGCATAGAGTATCTTCGTACCTGCCACACAATATACACATGCAAAAAAATGGTCAATTGGCTTAGAAAAAGCTCTCAGTTAATAACTGTGGAAGTGCTCATAAGAACACTAAGCTGAGAAGCAGGCTTTGTTCCAGTTGGGACGTAACGCCAGAAAGAAGAAGTATAAAGCCATTATCAGAGTCGTGTACCAGTTTCGAAAATTAAGTTATTTTTTAGAGACCCCCTCCAACCTCTTTCACTCACTTTACCAACCACTTTTGAAATCATATAGCCCTCCTTGAAAAAGTGCTTAAACGATGTTTTTGTAAAGGTTGGTAATATGAAACTGATTTATTTTAAATAACTGGAATCATTCATTTTATTCCTAGAACTTAAATGGAAACATTAAAATATTCAGTCTGCGTAAGCAGCTTCCCTAAAACTTCATGTAAATTTACGTCGTATGTGCCCGACAGCTTGGACGTTAATTAACAAGAATGACGCATTTTTAAGTGCAAATAATTAATTAGAAGCCTGCTTCTTAACTTCTCATGAGCACTTCCACAGTTATAAACTGACAGCTCTCTTTGTCAATCGGCCAATAGCTCGACCATACTTGTAAGTTTTGGTTTCCTTTTCGTTTCGGTTTAGCTGTCAATCCTACCGTGGAAAATTGCTTGGAAAGCATTATGTACGATTATGGCCTTTAAAGGGTGCATCACACTAATCAACGGACTAGCATGCAACGCCAAATGGCACAATCGTAATACGTTTCTGACGAAAAAATATTGCAGCGGGAGTTGAACCTAAACTTCTTTGATCGATACAGCTACAGGGGATAGGCAAAATGATTGAGATAGGCAAAATTTTGCCCAAATTCAAATGCTTATAACTTTATGAAAAATGGATGAAATTGGATGCATCTGGAAGCAGTCGACGGCAAATTTGGTCCAGTTTTAGGAACTTCCTTGGCCATGCATATTGGCCACTGGACACCGGAGATGTTCCGGATTTTCTAAGTTCATGTCCAAATGGCATTTTTTCTGTCGCTTGTATTTTTGTGCGGTGTAAAGTTAGATAGATGCTTGCAATTTTCCTAGAAACTAGAACTAATAGGAAGTTGAATGCCACCGGACGCATTAAGATTGGTTGGAAATCTTCAGAAATATGACCATTTCCGTAAAACTGGTTCAGGAAAATATGATCAGCCATGTTTTTATTTCCAATCATGTAAATATTATCCGGAGCTATATCCAAGTGGACATCAACCTTAAAAATGATGTTTCCTGCAGCGTATTCAGAATCATTAGATGCACAGACCACTCTATAGAAGGTTCCAGGTACCCTGGGGGAAGTGGTCAATTAGGAACATATCCGGAACCATATCAATATGGGCATCAAACTTTATGATTTTTAAAGATTATGCTTTCCGAAGCATTTCCAACACCACCGGCTGCCATGACCACTTTATAGTAAATTCCAGGTGCCCCGGGGATGTGGCCAATTCAAAACATGCCCTAAAACACATCAATATGGGTAAAAACATCAAGATTTTTGAAGGTGATGCTAATAGAAGTATTTACAGCGCAACTTATTTATATGACCACTGTATAGTAGGTTCCATGGGCCCTGGGGGATGAGATCATGTTTCGAATTGGCCACATCTCTAGGAGCCCCTGGAATCTACTATAGATTGGTTATTACATCTTGTGGTTCTGAAAATGC
Source organism: Aedes aegypti (assembly GCF_002204515.2). Taxonomy (NCBI): domain Eukaryota; kingdom Metazoa; phylum Arthropoda; class Insecta; order Diptera; family Culicidae; genus Aedes; species Aedes aegypti. The sequence continues at coordinate 8,985 of NW_018735036.1, read as the reverse complement.
TCGCCATTTTCCAATTCACATGGATCTTACTGTTCATGGTAGAATGTGATTCTAAACAGATGAATGGATATGTTCCGAATTGGCCACATCCCCTGGAGCACCTGGAACCTACTATAAAGTGGTCATGGCAGCCGGTGATTGCTGAAAATGCTTCGGAAAGCATAATCTTTGAAAATCATGAAGTTTGATGCCCATATTGATATGGTTCCGGATATGTTCCTAATTGACCACTTCCCCCAGGGTACCTGGAACCATCTATAGAGTGGTCTGTGCATCTAATGGTTCTGAATACGCCTCAGGAAACATCATTTTTAAGGTTGGTGTCCGCTTGGATATAGCTCCGGATAATATTTACATGATTGGAAATACAAACATGACTGACCATGCTTTCCGGAACCAGTTTTACGGAAATGGTCATATTTCTGAAGATATCCAACCAATCTTAATGCGTCTGGTGGCATTCAACTTCCTATTAGTTCTAGTTTCTAGGAAAATTGCAAATATCTATCTAACTTTACACCGCACAAAATACAAGCAACAGAAAAAAATGCCATTTGGACATGACCTCAGAAAATCCGGAACATCTCCGGTGTCCAGTGGCCAATATGCATGGCCAAGGAAGTTCCTAAAACTGGACCAAATTTGCCGTCGACTGCTTCCAGATGCATCCAATTTCATCCATTTTTCATAAAGTTATAAGCATTTGAATTTGGGCAAAATTTTGCCTATCTCAATCATTTTGCCTATCCCCTGGTGTTACTCTGCAACACTATACGCACGGCAATGAAGTCCAGATTTTTATTTTTAATAAATCAGCTTATCTAAGTCTCAAAATTCAAGATTTGGACAATATACTTTTTAAGGCGAATAATCTAGACTCTAGAGCAGCGGTTCTCAACCGGTGGTCCGCGGACCCCTAGGGGGCCGTGAGGAGCTTTCAGGGGATCCGCGAAGCCATAAGCTATAATTACTATAATCAAGTGAGATCTTGAAAATTAAAAACAATGAATTCAATATGAAATTTCTGAAATATTTGTGGCATAATCCTTGGTAGATCACTGACGAGACGAAGGTTTTCGGAGATTCCCTGACAATTTTTTTTGTTAATTCTCCCAACGGCTGATAGTTGGCTTCTAAGCAACCAACAAAATCTGTAGTTAACTCCTGGGAATTTTTTTAACGAGTTATTATCGGAATTAGAAATGTTTGCATGTGATGTATTTAATTCTTATTGTCAATTTTCACACGATTCGGCCGAGAAAATTCCTCCTGTCAAAGAAGATTCGGAAAATACCAAAGTGCTTTACTTTATTCTGAACCGTACATTAATGCGGCTTTCTGTTGTTCCTACTTGCCTTGTATGAATTTTTGAATTTTGTCAAGAACCTTTATGGAAGATGGTTGTCGTATTATTGGAAAAATACTAGGTAGATTCCTGACTCAATTCAAAATGGACTCCTCCGAAGGATAACAGCAGGATTCTTGCATTGACGATTTCTTAAGATCTGTTGTGGATTACAGGCATGATTTGTAGGAGTGCCTGCTCAGTACATCAGATAACACTTCAATATTCGTATTGTGTATTTTGTAAAACACAGTTGAAAAAACCTCTCTTTTCGTTCTCAGCAATAACGTGGTGCTTCTGGCGATAGTCAACCGCGTGACGACCGGAAAGATAAATCATTTTGAGAGATTTGGTTTTCCCATAAACATTGGTTTTAAGAACATCCATCTCTAGGGGTCCTCTAGATGTTTGTAAAGGTTGAAAGGGGGTCGCGGCTCCGAAAAGGTTGAGAACCACTGCTCTAGAGCTTCATACATTACTTGATAGTTTAGTAGAGTATTTCACAGTACTGCAAAAGTTTAAAGTTTCCCAGTTTAAAGCGCATTTCATACATCAACATCTTAAACAACATTTTTGCGAGTAATACCAGCAGGGGCCTTCCTTAGCCGAGTGGTTAGGGTCCGCGGGTACAAAGCAAATGCATACTGAAGGTGTCTGGGTTCGATTCCCGGTCGGTCCAGGATCTTTTCGTAATGGAAATTTTCTTATCTTCCCTGGGAATAGAGTATCATCGTACTTGCCATATAATATACGAATGTAAAAATGGCAACTTTGGCAGTGAAAACTCTCAAGTAATAACTATGAAGGGCTCATTGAACACTAAGCTGAGAAGCAGGCTTTGTCCCAGTGAGGACGTAATGCCAAGAAGAAGAAGACTAGCATGGGCTGCTTATATCAATAGTATGCCATTTAAAAGACTCTGCAGTTCAGAAGCAAATAGTAAGTATAGGTTTTCAGCTCCAGTTGTCCAACTTCATACATATTATAGCAGAAATTTATTGCTGGTTGTAGAACAACAAAATGGATTATCGCGTCAACATGGTATTAACAAATTATCAAAGCAAGGGGACATTCAAATATTACGTCCATTTATTTTAAGTCTAACTAAATCCTTTTTTTGCTCACTATTACGCTTTTAACCAAGCCCTTAGTGCATGCACTGTCACACTTTCGTACACCTCCACTCCCCTAAATGATTGACCTAATTTTTGAACGTTCCCCAAAAATTATACTGTTTCTTTAACTTTGTTATAGGAGATTTAGAACATTAAATGTGATTCCCAATCTTTTTCAAATACGGACGCATAAAAAATAAAAGGTTTTAAACCAATGCAATGAGTTTCTGTTACATAGTTTTTGTACGGTACATCATTTTAATGATTCGTATGTAATCACTCATTCATGTTATAATACAATATTATGCACTTTTGTAGTCATTAGAACCAGATACAGCCACTAAACTTGATCAAAATACTGAAAATGAAAATTGGTAGTCCACAAAGAACATCGACCGGGTAAGTGTCGGCACCAGCACAATTGTGCTGGTCCCACTTTGTCCCTCCAGAAATCTTTGCTGTGTGAATCAATTCTCATTCGGTCTTCACCATTTCAAAGAATGACTCTTTCACTCTCGATTCGTATCGGTGCATAGGGTTTCGTTCTACTTCGTCGTAAGAGCTACTATTCGTCGTATCAAACTTAAAATGTTTCACTACGGCGGATATTCCAACTTACCTGGAACATAGATTCATTTTGCAAATGTAATTTTGCAATAAGCTTTTATGATTCGTCCACCTGTACACCAAAAATGCAATGAAACTAATGTATTTCGATAAATAAATAACCGAAATCGCATGGACGAACACGATTTGAGAGAAATGCTTAGAGATCGACATCAGTCACACCACTTTTCAACACAAGTTTCTTCCTGCCTTCTGGAAGTTCTTCTTGCTCAAAAAATCTCTGGATACTTTTCAGTAACGGGTCCTCACTTGTGGCACACAACACGTTAACAGCCTCATCGCCGGACTCCTCAAACGCACCGGCGATAACCCATCCAAACTGGGTCTCATAAAGTGAAGGTAGTTCTTCCGAAAGTTTCAGTTGTGCTTGCTTCAGGATACGGAAAAATAGCTCGGCACCAATCAACAAATCCACATCTCTCGGTTCGTTGAAATTGGGATCGGCCAACACAATGCCAGTCGGAAATTTCCACTCAGAAACGTTTACCGGAACGGATGGGATCCGTCCAGTCACCTTCGTTGTCACTAAACAGTCCAAGTCTCCTTCAAAGTTGGCGTAGTCGGAAAATAGCTTCAGAATCACACGATGGCGGATTTGAGATTTGGCACCACCTACTCCTACAACTGGTACATTGGCGGGGTACTTAGGCAGCCCTAGCAGTTTAACAGCAGCCTCGGATACTAGGTTGACCTGGGACCCAGAATCGAGAAGGGCACGCAGCTTGAACACCTTTCCACTCTTTGAAGCTACGTTCACCAACGCCGTCATCAGGAACACATGCTTTGCTCGACGCTGAACACTGGAACACGCTGTAGACACAGGTTCCTCGGGAACAGCAGACGCTACTGCCGTCTTCACTTCTGGTTGCTGAGACGATACATTCAAATTCTGCGGAATCGGTACTGGTTGGGGCACTTGCTCGAAATGCAGCATGGAATGATGCCTTTTGGAACACTTCGAGCATGACTTATCCGAAGGACAAGCCTTGATTTGATGGCCTTTCCGGAGACAGTTGAAACACAGCCCGGATTGCTTCACTTTGGTAACACGCTGATCAACACTCATACTCAAGAAGGACGGACACTTATAGTTGCAGTGCTGGCCTTGGCATATCTCACACATGTTCTCCACTGGAGTCGAAGTTGCAGGATGGGACGATCTAGGCGAAAAGCTGGTCTTCGCCATCACAGGTGGTTTGGCGATAACTTTGGAAGAAGGCATCTTGTCGATTTCACACCTCTCAAGGACTTGGCAGTAACTTCTGAGGAACTTCATGGTCTCGTCAAGGTCAGGCAGTTCTCCATGATCCATGGTTAGCTCCCACTGCTTCCGCGTTTCACCATCAAGACACATGGACAAAATCTTCACCACTATCAAGCCAGCTGTTCCGCTGACTTCTTGTTCCAAAAACCGCAATCCTTCCACATGACGATTGCAGGTATCGACGAGGTCTCTCAGCTCCTTGTAGCTCTGCTTGGCAATCGGTTTCATCGACAACAGCCCGGAAATATGGGTGTCGATAATCACTCGTGGGTTCTCGAAACGATCTTCCAGCAACTGCCATGCTTGCTCGTAATTGTTGTTGTTGATGATCTTCGCATCAAGAATGCCGGAAGCTTCACCAATCAACGCTTTATCCAGGTACTGCAGCTTGGTTGCGTCGGAGTCACCACATTTTCCAACCAAATCGTTGAAAAGGGCTTTGAATTTCGGCCAACCTTCGTACTTCCCATCAAAAGTTGGGATCGGGGTTCTGAGAGGTTGTTGCGTCACAATTACTTGGGGAACTCGATTGTTGGCGGGTTCGGCACGGAAGTAATCCACTAGCCGATTAAGCTTCACTAGCGCGTCAGTATGCAGCTCATCAAACTCCTCTAGCTTCTCATCTTGTTCTGCTACGCTCACATTCGGACACTGAGCCATGATCGAATCATGCTTCGCCGAATACTCCGAATAATGCAACTCCAACTTCTTCTCAAAAGCTTTCAACTGGGAGGCACTCGTCGTTTCGGGATGCTCGATAGCTTCGTTCAGCTTCTGAACGATCGTCGTCACACGCGCTTTCACTTGTCCACGCTGGTGGATCAACTGCTTCAGGTTTTCCATGGTCACACTATCACTGTTTCACACTTTCACAGGGCTATTTCGCTTCTATCACTTCACTTTAGTTCATTCACAGAGGGCTCTTACTTTTCACTACACTTGGGTATCACTGTACTACGATTCACTATTGACAAGAGCGCGCTTGACAAAGGTCTCAATGGGAGGGCTCACGAATGTTCGCGAAGGACACAACTCTCTTAATTCAGTTCGAAAGGGTCACGAATTTATCACGGTAGGAGGAACACAGTCTCGTAATGGAGGGAAACACTTTCTTAGTCTCGAATGGACGTATCACTGATTATTATCCGGTTCGATTCGGACCAAATGTTGGGTACTCAAACTCTCAATACACTCAGGAGGGAAATCGTCACACTTACCTCGTGATCGAGCCACCAATAGCCGTGCACATCACAGCCACAAGCAGTCCGACGCAGACGAGATTGCCGACAACCGTGCACGTCACGATCACCAGCGCAGGAAACACACCACCAGCAGCCGTGCACGCCACAGCCACCAACGGAATGCCGACAACCGCACCCGTTGCGGTCACCAGCACAGGAACACTCCGACGAAGGACCACGGCAAGGATGCCGAAAACACGTTCACACTTCCAGCTTTGTGCCTCACACTTTCCAATTTCGGGTCGTGATCGCTTGCTCGCTAACGATAAATCACCAGGAGTGTAGCCTAATCGTGAAAACGACTCTATAATATTATCTTAGCAACTCCCGGCACACTCCTGTGAATCGTCGCATTAGCAATTTCGACCGAACAGCACCACCACAGCAGCTTCGCTTCACTGGAACAGCACCGCCGCACACCAATCGTTTGACGAACGAAGAAAAGAGGAACGCCGAACAAGACGCAACACGTTCACTGTCTTGCTCGACAACGCCGGCTCGGATGAGCGGCGCACACACACACTCTTCGCGATGACTCGCCAACGCTGACCCGAAAGGGAGAGAGACACGGGCACACTCGTCGCCGTCTCGGCTCACGATCTCGTGGAAGCAGAGAAAAAGGAAAGGGAAAAAATGCCAACCGATCGCCTCGTTGACCGGTCTGGCTCACTGTCACCACACTCTTCGGCTCTCGTTCAGAAAAGACTTTTACTTTTTGATGTTGTCGCGGGAATGGTTTTATTAAGACTGAATGAAAATTGAAACAATGAATGCGCTTATATATTTTTCTCTACGGCTGTAACAGCCAATCAAGTTGAAGCCCAAGCTCCACCCATTCGATGCACAAGTTGGTGGAAACCGTCTCGTTGCGTTGTTCGCTGGTATAAGATGGGCTGGTTTGGATGGATTGCTTGCATAGCTTATTCTGCACGCGTAGGGCGCGTACAATACCTGTACAATACAGTATTAGATAATAATTTCTTAAAAGTGTTTTATTCGGCATAAATTTTGCATTTTTGATTTCAAAGCTTTAGAATATTTTAGGAACATTGAAATATAGTTTGAATAAACAACACAACAGAACAAGTTATTGCAGTTTATGAAGTATTTTTGGGCAACTAAACCAGAGGCTAAAAGATGCAGATAGTTTCATTTGCATACGAAAGTACAGGTTTTAGATTTTAAGATGATTTTTAAATAATCAAACTGTACGAGACTTCAAGATATGTTTAACCATATAATATGAAGGTAAATTGAACAAAAAAACATATATCTATACAATACTGCCAAGTTTGGAGACTTGGATTTCAGATTCCAATAATCCGATTAACCTGTAATTCTCACCGTAGCTTGAAAGTATTTAAATTGCCAAGCTGCAAGTTTGGGGCATTTTGTATTCAAATTTTTGAGTTAAGGCCAATTTCAAATTTTGATGAAAAATATAAAACTTTATGTTAAAAATAATTCTTAAATGGAAATATATCGAGCTAAAATGTGCATTTAGAAACATACACAAGTTTGTAGAACATCACTTTTCAGTAAAACTGATAGTTTCCAAAATAAATTTTGCCATTTTTTTTTACAAAAATAGAGATTCATAATAGTTTAAAAGTTGGTGATTAAAATATTGCGATTGTTCAGTTTACAGTGAAATTTATGTTATTTCTGAGGTGTATTGAAAATTTTAGATCAATCGGACCACTTTAGGTTGAGATATGTTCCATTTTTACAAGTATGAAGAAAAAATATCCAAACTTTTTTACAATCTACTACAGATGACACGCTGGCTTCGTCCTTTGGCGGAGAGGCATGTGTCATCAGCAAACAAGGATTTTTGACATCCCTGAAGTAATTCAGGTACCGTAATTTCGGGTGAAATTGATCGTTTTTCACGGTTTTTCTAGTCTGTTTTCTATAATGTTAATAATCCCAAGTAACTAAATGCAGAAAAACAAGTACGAAGGGGAGCCTCATCGACTTTATACCGAAATTTTCTAACAAATGTCATTTTAGTATTAACAAATACCTCAAAAATAAAAAATCAGAGGATCTCTTTTCGGGGTGAAATTGATCACTTGTCAATGCCATTATTGTTAGTTTCAAAAACAACTCTATATGATAAATGTGAGCACCCTGAATCCGAATATGCTTGTAAAATTCTTAACAATGCAATATTTATATAAATAACGAATAGTTAAATTTCAAGAATTACGCTGAAAACGCCTAAATGTATGCAATTTTTTAAGAATTCAATGATATCTAACAGAAATTCAATTATTTCAAACATATGAGCCCATTGGTACGAGTTTTGGTGATGAAATCTGGTTTGGGTGTATATCTCAAGCATCCTCACAAACTTTCAGGTTTATACCATGTTCAAATCCTTGCTTATACATAGAAGTTCATAGGTGTTTGTCAATACTGCACCGTGCATGATTTTGAAATTTTACGTTATTTTCATAGTAATAAACATTCTTTAACGCAAAAAACTTCACAACACTAAATTCGACAATAGTTACGACAAGCAACGTTCATTTACTGCAGCTAACATCAATATTTGTGCTCTATTACGAGTAAATAAAATCGTGTGATAAGATGATCAATTTCACCTTTCTGATCAATTACACCCGATTTTACGGTAAGTCAGATGTGCAAATATTGTATAATATTGGTCCCAAAATGCTGCATTGAGGAACACCAACTCTTAGGTCTTTCAGATCTGGAGTTCTGATAATTACCCTGAAGTGTATGATTTGACAGATAACTTTGGATTATTCTAACAATGTATGTTGGAAAATTCAAGTTTTTTTAATTTTACAATCAAACCTTCATGCCAAACACTGTCGAATGCTTTTTCTATGTCTATAAGAGTAAGACTAGTGGAATAGCCTTCAGATTTGCTGGAACGGATCAAATCTGAACTGTTCATTGTCAAAAATTGAATTTTCGTTGATGTGGAGCATCATTCTGTTCAAAATGACCTTTTCAATAAGTTTACTGTTGGAGGAAAGTAAACTGATTGGACGATAGCTATAAGCTTCTGCAGGATTATTGTTGATTTTAAAATTAGAACAACCTTAGCATTTTTCCATTTGTCAGGAAAATATGCTAATTGAAAACATTTGTTGAATATATCAACTAAAAATGATAAGCTACTTTCTGGAAGTTTCTTGATGAGGATGTAGAAAATTCCATCATCGCCAAGAGCTTTCATATTTTTGAATTTTTTAATAATAGTTCTCACTTCTTCCAAATTAGTCTCCCAGGAGTTTTCGAAAACGTTCTTTTGATTGAGAATATTGTCGAAGTCCTGAGTAACTAGATTTTCAATTGGACTAGTAAGTCCTAAATTGAAATTGTGCACGCTTTTATACTGCATTTCAAGTTTTTGAG
>NW_018735035.1:0-36098 GCF_002204515.2 Aedes aegypti | reverse complement strand
CTCAAGGTCGAAGCTTGTTATCGCATGTCGAACTCAAATTGCGGAACTGAATTCAGTCAACTCTGTAAACCTTGTATGGGTACCTGGCCATTCTTCCATCGCTGGAAATGAATTGGATGATGAGCTAGCTCGCGATGGAACATCACATTACTTCATTGACCCTGAGCCAGCTATTCCAATTTCGAAGTGCTGGGTGAAGCTTCAGATAAATTCTTTGGCAGCAACTCAGCACAAGCAATATTGAAATAGTTTGGAGTCGTTTCGCAAACAAAATTGTACGTTACTGAGCCATCTCCAAGGGTGGCGAAGTATTCAACAAATCTGTCAAAGCAGAATTGCAGTCACTTGATCAGGGCGTTGACAGGTCGCACAGACCATGTGCAAATGATTTGAGAATCATAAATAGCATGTACAAAGGCAAATCACAAAGGAAAACGAAAAAGTCCTCAAAATAATAAAACTTTGACCCACGAACGATTAATCGCTAGTGTACATGCAGAACGATGCATGATTCGGCGAGCGCAGTTTGTTGTGATTACTTAAGGCGAAGTAGGCTGTCGTTGAAATTTGTACGCGTCGTTGATGATTGTTGCCAATTCATCTCACGATTTCGAATCAAAGAAAATCAATTGGTTCTGCACTGACACAGCTGAAAAAGTATCAACATACGTTATGCATGTTACCGCGTACAGTGATACATTTTCAAGTCAATAGAAACTGTCAAGACTGAGTTTTATCACTTTGAAATGCTAGCTGAAAAGTCATCATTGTTGTCAAAACGAATGACGGGCTACTTAGCCTTAACGACAAAATTCGTTAATCGTTGTTGCTATTATCGCACGATAAAAAACAACCGCGATGCATCATGGATTTTGCCATGATCACTAGATTTTTAACCTTTCTGCAGACTCAACTATCATTTGACAAATATTCAGCGTACTGACTAATTTTTTGTGTGATAGTTGTAACTCTGATTATGGAACTTCGTATCACCTGATATGTAACTGTCCAGTTTGTGCGCCAATGCGATTCCAATTACTTGGTAAACACTTATTAAGTGAAACTGAATTTAGAAGCCTGAATCTTCAGGACATTCTGTTATTCTTAACCCGCTGTGGTAATGAGCTATGGCTCTCTTTACGCTCATGCGTTTTGCAGTGCCCTTTTAGGGCACTGTTTGAACCCATTGTGGTATGAAGCTACATGCTCTCATTTCGCTTAAGCGATCTTCCCTTTTCAAGGGATTCATTTCCTCTCATCTTTCCCTTCCTTTTTCTCTGCTATCGAGTAGATGATGAAATAGGCTCAAATATGGCGGTGGCACAAATCTCAAAACTGGTGAGGAACGTGCATTTGGAGCCGACCTTCTGATACCCGAAGCTCGAGGTCGAACAGTTCACTTAAACAATTGTGAAAAATCTTGCTCTTATCCAGACCGACACAATTATCGTTGATTATGGAGGATGTGTAAGGACTGTTCATTTAAGAAAATGGACACCTTAATATTAACATTTTGGTGTAAAAATTCCATAAAAACAAATAAAATTTGTTTCAGTGTGTATTCAAGTGTTTATTTTGACAGCAGACAAAAGTTGACATCAAAACAATTATAAATTCCAAGCGATGGGTCGGATTGACATGGCGACACGCATTTTTTTCTGCACAAATGATGTTCAGAAAAACTGTCGTTCCGAGATTTGGCTAAAATCGCGATGTGTCCAAATTGAATTTTTTCAACGCTGTTGCGAAAACAGATATTCCTGATGACATCCGAACAGAAAAATTTGGGAAACATTATTTGGTATGGCAAGCAATTTGCTCCTGCGGTATGAAAATACTACATATATCACGACGGGTTCAATCAACGGCGAAAATTACAGAACTGAATGCATTAAAAAACGGCTTCTGCCCATCTACCGAAATCATACCATGCCTCCATTGTTTTTGCCAGACCTAGCATCGGCTCACTATGTTTCAGCTACTTTGGAGATACTCAAGAAGGAGAAAGCCGAATTTGTAGAAAAATGACCGAATCCAACAAATTACCCAGAACTACGCCCCATTGAAACATATTTGGCAATAATCAAACGGCATATTAAAAAGGATGGAAGAGAAGCAAGTTACATCAATTTTTTGAAGTAAATGTAGACAGCAACACAACGGAAAGTTACAGAAAAAGTTGTGCAGAATCTTATGGGAGGTATCAAGAGAAAAGTAAGAGCACTCTCCAGGAATGCTCAACAAACGTTCAAATGTATGTGAAAAAATGGTCGAAATAACGTTGATTTCCATGTATTTTAGGTGAACTCATGAATTTGTTCGAAATTAAACAATTTCCTGTGAAAAACACGTGTCCACTTTCTTAAATGAACAGGCTCTAGGCCTTACCTTCTACTCAATTTGCAAACCTGTTAGCATTTATCAAACATTATTGCACTAAGGATTTTAAAATCAATTACAGATAACATTAAGCTTGATCCTATATGATGAACGGTCATGTAATCCCAAGCCATTTCCAATAGATGCTTCCCTCTTTCGATAACCCTTTACCGTTGGTTTTGCATGAATTATGTGTGAAAGTTCGCATCCTTTTTCCACTATGAACAATTACCCATACTGACCAATGCTTGCCCACCACATCCCCGTTCATCCCATCCCTTTCCACTCACCGAAAAACTTCGATTCTAATAAGTAACGATTTATACCAATTCACTGGAACCTTCCTCATGTGTTCACCCAATCAATCCCTCCTCATTCGACGCTCAGCCCCCTAAATGCATTCGTAAAAATGTTTATGAACAGCAAATCCCCGAAAGCTAGACAAACCGTGCAAATCCCCGATTACACGAGGGGCTTAGCAGACGGCCTAGCTATTTTTCGAACTGGAAAGATGATTTATTGCCATTGCTAGTTGTAATAGCAGGTTGTTCACCCACCCAATCGACAAAAAAAAACAATACCACGACTCGTAATCCTGCCGACTGGACCCGAAATCAAAATCCTGTATTACGGAAGAGTCCCTCTTACTGACTGCATCCAAACTGGCAGCACATCTACTGAGTGGCCATGCCCACATTTATGTTTTATTGGATAATTTTCAAATTTATATGATAATTGCGTGGATCAAACAAACGGGAGAGCATTCCTTTGCTGACACTGGCCGAACGATTGACCGGCAAAGCCAATCGAAAGATCCCTCTCTATGAATGCTGCACAGCAAGGATTTTGCTGTTTTGGAAGGGATGCCTGAGAGATATAAGGGTCGATAATTGTCATAATCATCATCATATTTTTCTCATCTTGACCAACTGGGCTACAAAAAAGACAACTGTTTTTTTGTTACAAGTTTTTGCTTGGGGCCTTCCTTAGCCCTGAGAGAGACTCGCGAAGAGGAAAAATATCAACGTCATATGCAGCCCAGATTCCCCTCTCACGAAACGTCAAATGCAGCCCACCGTTTTTATGGCTGAAAAAGTGAAAAGTATTATGTTCAAAGTAAATTGTTATTGAAAACCTCAGTCAGCGGAGCAGTTTTTTCCAAAGTTGCTGATAAATCTAAGCAGAATTAATTATTTCTAATGTCTGCTACGTTTGCTGGCATGAAATTTCACTCAAACGGCTATTTATGATTCGATGTGATGCAAACTCAATCATTTTTTGCTGAGAGGTTCATGTGATGATTTGAACAGCATGCGCATAATTGGTATAAACACAAAGTGGAATAAGAAAAAAACACAGCAATCACAGAAAAAGAAGACCGTCTTCGCGAGTCTCGTCTCAGCCTTAGCCGAGTGGTTAGAGTCCGCGGCAACAAAGCAAAGTCATGCTAAGGTGTCCGGGTTCGGTTCACGGTCAGTCCAGGATCTTTTCGTAATGGAAATTTCCTTGACTTCCCTGGGCATTGAGTATCATCGTACCTGCCACACGATATACGAATGCGAAAATGGCAACTTTGGCAAAAAAAAGTTCTTAATTAATAACTGTGGAAGTGGTTATAAGAACACTAAGCTGAGAAGCAGGCTCTATGCCAGTGAGGACGTAATGCCAAGAAGAAGAAGAAGAAGAAGAAGAAGAAGAAGAAGAAGAAGAAGTAGAAGAAGAGGAAGATTTTGCTTGTTTGGCAATGTTTCAAAAAATCAAGATGATATAATTTTCTCATTAATGACTCTCGGAAATTTTGCCAAGAATACAACAAATTTCAGTCTTTTGAAAGAAATATTTTGAAACATGTGGTATTTCTGTAATTCATTATAGCTTGTGAATCTTTATAGCAGCGTTGCCAAAATCATAAATTCTCATTTCTCATACTTGAGATTTTCCACGTCTAGACTTATATGCCAAGTTAATCAACAGCCAAAGCATAATGCATGAGTTGGTTCATTCGTTTAACGCATTGGCTTGTACTACAGATTTTTTTACGCAAAGCACTTCCGGAGAGAATCGCGAAAGTAATTCGTTGAAGACCAAACCTCACTTTATGCAAAACAACACAGTTCATTGATTACACCTGTGTTTTTGTTAATCACAGTGATGGACAAATCTGAAATTGAAATCACAACTCATTGCAAACTAAATAAAACAAAGCGCAATTTTAATCAAAAAGCATGTCAGCATGTCACAATGACAATATTGAAAACAATATCGACGACAAACTAATAATGTTGGGCGGTACTGACATTCTCGAGTGCGTTCTATATAATAGTTAATAAGCATTTTAAACCTCTTAACTAAGGAAACTGAAAGATATACATGTATTGATCATGGCTTAGAATCTTTTGAAGATGCTTACTGTATCATCAGAACGTATTTATTTTGACAAAAAATCAAAATTTTGAAAATCGACCGAAAGTTGTTCTTTGAAAAACTTTTTTATTAAAAATTTCTCTATCATGAAACTTTGTCCCAAACATCTGTTTACTATCAAGATTGTATGGTAAAAATTTAAAAAAATATTAAAAACTAGTGGTCCCGGCAAACTTCGTTCTGCCATCAAGTAGGCTGTTGAAAAATTGCTCGAATACAAAATGACAGATTAGTTTTCTCCCGTTTTCCTGACTATTCCGGAAGCTTTCCTAGAATTTTTCTCCATACGAACACGTTGCATTCCCTGTCGAATACAACAGTGAAAGAATTATGCAAATCAGTTGACCCGTTCTCAAGCCATTTCGTGACATACAAACACCATTCCATTTTTATTTATATAGATGGTGTTTTTGTGTAATTTAAAATTTAAGTTTTATTTTTGAATTTTTTATGGAAATAAATAACATATTTTTTCAGTGTATATTTTTTTCTTATAGTCTAAACGTTTGACTACAAATTCTTCATAGAACATTTTTCTCTAAAATCAACAGTTTCGGAGTTAGAATTTTTCAAATAAGTTGCATGCAAACATTTATATGCTATTTTCAACAGTTACGCTTGAATAAAAATGATCAATTTGTCTATGAAAAACACTTATTTTACCATACCAAAACCATGTGCAAAATTTAATCCAAATCGAGCACAATTTTTTTTTTCGACTCATTCTGGATGGAATTTGTCTTGAGAGATTTGTGACATTGCCATATTTGAACATGTTGCATAGGGCGGTTCAAAATTTTAAAAAGTTCGAAAATCCAAACTCTCACATCTTCCTTACCATCCTTATCGTAAAATAGTGTTCCGTGAAATTGTCAGCTCTCTAGCCAAGTGATTTAAAGGTAGTCCAAGGACGATGAAATTTTGAAAAAGGTTTCAAACACGTTAGTACTGTAATTCATGTACAGTACAGTACACGTACATCCCATAGAAGAAACTCATTCTTCAAACCATAATAACGAAATTAGCTATCCAACGCATAGGAGAAGAAATATTCATGAGTTTGTTTGCTACTATTTAGCTTTATATGGGATTATAGCCCAGCAAACATCCAACAAAATCCCAAACAAGATTATCTCAAAATGAATTTGTTTCTTCAGCATCATTGAATTATGAGTTTTCACTACGGGGTGATAAGTTGGTACTTACATTACGGTACTAACGTGTTTGGAATATTTTTCTAATTTTTTCCATAATAATTTCCATGTAAACCTACATCATCGTTGGGCCACCTTTAAATCATTACCCAGAAAGCTGAAAATTTCGCGGAACCACTATTTTTATGATTAGAATGGTAAGAAAGATTGGATTTTCAAACTTTTTCAAATTTTGAACCGCCTTAGTGATGCATCATCTACCTTATTAGGCATTTCACGGCGAAATTCTCTCTCTTTCGCTCTTCAACAAAACTTTATGCCTTCTACCCGAATGCACAATAATCCCGAATTCCATAAATCCGAATGTACAATTACATCGAATGGCATTGCCCCGCTATAATGAATCAGGGTTGAGGGGATTCGGAGTAATGGAATAGAATCTTCAGGTAAACGGTGAATCCGTGGACTCGAGAAACTGGAATTCTGGAAAACGACAGTCGCAAAAAATAAGCACTACTGAAAATTTTATTATGGAGAGATTACTGTAATAGAAGTTTACGCAACTAGTTTCAGAATGATGACTTTTACAGCAAGAGTCGAACATTTGTCCAACGGAGATTGCGTTTTGGATAATTACGATAAGTGCTGTAAAAATCAAGTTCTGCAAAGAGTTGCGTACTAGTAGTTTACGGAACAAGTTGCAGAATGATGATTTTTACAGCACGAGTCGTAAATTTATCCTATGAGGCTTGCCGAGTAGGATAATTGCGACGAGTGCTGTAAAAATCGAGTTCTACAACGAGTTACGTACAACATTTTTTGCAATTTAGTAGAAGCCCACTTGAGGGTATCAGAAATTATATCGAAATACATTCACCATCATTTTACAATTTGTAAAAATTGCTGTGTAATGATTCATTACGCAACTCAAAACAGTTGCGTAATGAGAAAGCGTTGCGTAATGAATCATTACAGCACTGCTTTCTGATGCGTAATGACTATTCCCGTACTGCATACTTCAGTGCAGGAAAGTAGGCCGTTCTATGACAGATTGGCGTGATGAAAAACAGCCTATTACGACGAAAAATTGCAAAAAACTTTTTCTGAAATTTCATAGAGGTCCACTTAAAGGTATCAGAAATCGTATCGGGATGCATTCATCATTTTTCAACTTTTTTTTTTTTGAAAATTGTTGGATAATGATTCACTACGCACTCAGAATAGTTGCATAATGAAAAAGCGATGCGTAATGGTAATTACGTAACTGATTCTAATTGCGTATAACAATTACGTAGGAAAGTAAACCGTTTCATGACAGATAGGCGTGATTCAAAATAATAGGCTGCGATGAGAAATTGCAAAAATGAATTTGACGAGATATTTCATGAAAGTTCAAATGACTCATTCTCATTTCGCATTTTTGAAAATGTCTGTCCAAAGAATCGAATCTGTCATTATCAATTCGATCCATACGAATCAATTCAAAAAAATGTTAACAAATCCACGATTAAGGATAGCTACAAAATAACTTCAGCAAATGTGCTCCAAAAACCAGTTACGCATATTAGATATAAGCTTATTGAGAATTTAATGAATAAAAACAATTGCATATTCAATCATTCATAATCAAAAATGCGGAAAAAAAATTGAAAATTGTGTTTGATCATTAAAAGTTAATTATTATCCTTGGAAATGCCTAGGAAGATGCATCTGATGAAAAAATCGTATATTTTTACAGCAAAACGATTGTACTCCTATCACAGCATTTTTTTTATTTTGCTTGATTTTTGCAGAAAAAACTTTACCTCTTTTTTCCTATTTTCTTGAGAAAACAATTGGTCTTTACGGATCAGAAAACACTTACATCATGGAATTATAAATAATTAATCGAAAAATTTGCTTCAATGTCTAAATTTTCAAATTAGAAACAATGTTAGTTTGGTTTTTGAAACAGTTGTGTCAAATTGACAACACCATTCTTATAGCTTTCTCCATGAGTTAATAAATCTAATCATGCGTTGAACAAAACTCTTAAAATTTATGACGTGTGAACACATTGTGGCAACAGTATCATTCTACAAAAATGCCTCTATGTTGCTTGCCACCCATCCACAAAAGCGAAAGTTCTAAATATATTGCAAACATCTATAAACACTAAATCTCCCCTATTTGCAGTGACACCAACCATCCGGAGCAAAGGGCTAAAGACGGATATCATTCAACATATATTACAGCTTCCAAGTGAACGATTCCGGCCGCTGTTCTTCCTTCCGCATGCCACAACTGCCGAGCTATCTACCCTGGGGTAGTTTTTCCTAGCATTTTTATGATTTTCTCACTAAATTTACATACGGTTCCAGATGAAAGCACATATTCATCCGTTCTAGGATTTTTTTTTCTCAATAGAACGCTATCATCAGAGACAGTCGGTTCAAGGATCCCAGTGCGGTTTACTTTTGGTTGCTGGGAATATTATGATGTGATCCTGCCTTAGCTATGCGTAGAACACCATTCACATTTCTTTTATGCATGAATTCAAGTGAGATGTCGGAGACTCGATGGAAGGTATTATGCTGGGTGATCCCACAATTGTTAACCCTATCCGTGCTACAGAATTATAATCGTATTCCGATTGACAGGTCCTATTGAAATGTCTGCTTGCCAAAAAGCGGCTCAACTTGTCAATTTTGAATGGAATATTGGACAGTTACGAAAAACCATCTTCAATGGAAGAAAATTGTATCCAACAAGTTTATGCGGAGCACAAAGTAACGCCATAAATAATAGCAATTTAGTAGCACCAAGTACCACAATGTTGTAATAATGCCAAGACTTCACGCTGAGCTTTCCTGACCATTATGTCAAAGAGCCCATAACTATACCTAATGAAGAAATTATCACCTTGCTAATAAAATATAAACTAAGAAAGGGGAAAGTGTGCTTTCACCACCTTATCCTCACAGAGCATTTGTGTTTTTTTTTTGCATTTCAGCAACCCTTTTTGTTTCACAAAAAGTATCCTCCACGGGACGCAGTATTTGATCTCTTCATCTTTGCATAAGCTATAAAACAAGAAAAAAGTCAGTAAATCGTTTTAACGTTAATCAAGATAATTAAAATGCGCTGTAGAAATGTGGAAATTCTTGCAACTTCCTCCCTACCGAAATTGTTCAAAAAAAAAAAAACCGACACCTTCGACCTTCCAGGGAATGATATTTTCTCATTATCATCCCGGCTATGTTTTTTTTTCGCGAGCCACTTGGAACGTTCCTTAGATAGGTTATCGCATTTTTATTGCTTCCCCGGAGGAAAAACACAGCCAACGTGGGTCGGTTTCCGGGGCGGTTTGACCGTTTAAAAGAAATGGGAAATGTGGCTTCGGCATTCTCGCAACCCCTTAGCCCGATGCCTCCCACGCGCCCTCCAATGTTTTCACTTCAAGGGGAAAAGCACTTTATTCAAGCGCCAAATTGCGGGAAGTAGTGAAAATCATAAAGCAAACAAATAAAATTGTATCGTTAGGTTAGCGCGAGAGGTAAAGCTGAAGAAAACACCCAAAGTAGCGAGCAATGCTTATTGTGACCATTTGTTCGAAGGAGAGGAAAATATACCTTTTCGGGGCCTGGTATGCCAAAATAACACTTGAGTTCCGAAATCGTTATAAAAAATATGTTTCCATAAAATAAATTGCTCTATTCCATTTGGCATAATGTCATTTGTCATAATGGTTTTATGGAATAATGATCATTTGTTATGATGGCCATTTGCCATAGCGGTCATTTGGTATAGGTAATTTGAAAAAACATATTTCCACATATTATTTTTCTTATCTTTGAACTCGTGAATGATATGCTTAGATCAAATATAGGTTATTTTTGACTCTCGACAGCAGAATTGAATCCTTTTTCGAGTACCGACCGGGCGCATTTCAAGTCAAGGCTTATAGTTGTTAGTATTCATTTGTATCACTTCATCAAAGAGAGTAATATACACTCGATTCTGTTTTTTGCACATTTTTCCTCCAAAATTTTATTTTTGCATGAAACGTCAAGAAATGGTGTTACTTTTTTGCACGGTTTTGAAATGGTTTAACTGAATACATTATTTTGCACGCTACGTATCCTCCGTGCAAAACAGAATCGGCTGAAAGGAGTAAAGTAGTCCCGGAGAGACGAAGGGTTTGGCGGCAATGGAAATGGTTTAGTGGGTCTGGGGTGTAGTCCTGTTTACTGCTTGTAACGTAGTAAATGGTCCCCAACCCCACACTCCCGGACCTCGGTCCGGAGTCTGTTGAGCAGATTATCCCCCCATTGCTTAGAAGGAAAAAAAAAAACATGTAGCACTGCTGTGTAGTTTCCGGCTTAGAATAGAACTACGGATGACCTGTTTCGGTGGTAAGAGTCCACCAAACGGGATAACCCCAATTCAAGGTGTCAAGCGACCCGTGCCAAGGAATGAGTGGTCAAGGGGGTGCAAAACATGCTCGATCGTTAACGGAGCCTGTTGGGCACCTGGGCACCCCTCACAGTAATTTGACCCTTACCGCGTGGGCTCTGGCGTGGTGGACCTCTTTTCCCGTGCAACCCGTGGAATCCTAATGAGCACAAACTTAAATCAATATAACAGTAGTATCGTAGGTAGCGGTAGTAGGGAAGTGAACCCTTCGCAAGAAGTGGGTTAGCTAGGTCTCCGTTGAGGAGAGCGGGAAGCAGGAGGAGGCAGCTGTGCACGTAGTGCCAGTGTCTGACACCATATTTTATCCCCGGCTAAATTATCGGGTGAGGTTATGGTTGGAGCGTAGTTGATGAGGGCCATCAAGTAGAGATGGGCTCTCTGCGATGGAAGTGGCTGCACAGCAGTTGAATCCATCATTGACTTTGCGTCCTCGAAGTCCAACATCAGTAAGTTGAGGCCCTGATGAGACTTCGTAAGTCGATGATGGCGGGCCAAGCAGAACCATGCTGAACCCATGGCGACTGTGGCAGCGGCAGAACCCGTGGAATTGAAGGTGACGAAGTCTACCCAGACGGAGCCCTTCGTTTTTGCGGGTAGCCCTAAAAGTGCAGAAGCGAATGCTTACAACAAGCAATCGCAGAAGCGTGTGAGGCAGCCGTCAGGTGAGGTGCTACCAGGCGGCGCTCGCAAGGCTAGGCGGATACTAACCCCGAAAGTCGGCAGCAGTGCCGGAAAGTCGAACCCCAGCCAGGCGTCCCGGAAAGCTGAGAAGGGTGGGCCCGAAAAGGCTGGCCCCTCACCGATTGATGGGAACAGGGGGTCGCGACCATTGAAAGGTTCTCAAGCACCACAGGTTAGAGCGGATCAGGGGGAGGACGCCTTCTGGACAACTGTGGAGTGAAAGAAGAGAAACAAGAAGCACGAAGTGCAGGAGCGTAGGGGTACCAGGCCAAAGAAAGGTAGGAGGGTAGGTGTCAAGCACGAAAAGGGTGATGTGATCATCATCAAGATGGAAGAGTCCAAGTACTCGGAAGTCCTCAAGGCGATGCGCAGCGACGCGAAGCTCGAAGATCTAGGAGCCGACGTACGCAGTGTCAGACGCACTCGTACAGGTGAAATGAACCTCGAGCTCAACTGAGCAAGGGCGCCACCTACAAAAGTTTGGCGGAAGAAGTCCTTGGCAAGGGTGTCGAGGTGAGGGCTCTAACACAGGCAGTGACTCTGAAGGTGATGAATCTTGACGAGATCACTGACGCCTCTCTTCTGTCACGGCACTGCGGCAACAGTGCGAGGTACAGGTGCCTACCGCAGCCGTTCGGCTACGGAAAGGTCCGGCAGGAACTCAGATGGCCTTAGTACAGCTACCTGCGACGGATGCTAATAAGTCCGCTAAGGTAGGGAAGCTCAAGGTGGGTTGTCAGTATGCTCATTGACCATACACGAGCAACCGGTGATCTGATTCAGGTGTAGGGAACCGGGACACAGGTCCTGGGGCTGTAAAGGCCCTGATAGGACCAAGTTATGTAGGCGATGTGGTGAGGAAGGTCATAAGGCACTAGGCTGCAAAAATCCTCCCAAGTGTTTGATTTGCTCCGGGAAGTCTGTGAACAACAAGCATCCAACGGAGGCTCAAGGTGCCCAACCTTCAAAAGAACCATAATTGAAAAGTCACAATGCAGGTAACGCAGCTGAACCTGAACCACTATGACGCAGCTCAGCAATTACAGCGTGGTCAAATCCTGCTAGAGGCACTAGCCGTGCTAGATGTCGATCTGGCTAATGTTGGTACTAAAAGTACCTTTAGCCGAAACGGAGCGGAGTCGATTATCGATATTACTTTTTGTAGTCCTGGCCTAACAAGTAGTTCGAACTGGAGGGTAGACAATGCCTACACTCACAGCGACCATCTGGCGGTTCGCTACAGTATCGACTACAACAACAGCAGGCAGTGGGTAGAGGAAGCGGCGGCTAGGTCAAGGCCAAGCCCTCGTAGGTAGAATACATCGTACTTCAATGACGAAGTACTAAGAGAGGCGCTTCCGCCGTGAGCGTAATCTACTCGGCTTAAGCGGAACGAGCTGGTAGCGGTGCTCTCGCATGCATTCGATGCGACCATGCCTAGGCAATTCCACCCTAGGAATGGGAGACCACCGACGTACTGGTGGGCTCAAGCGATTGCAAACCTGCGCCGAGCCTGCCTACGGGCCAGGAGGCGACTGTGTCTTCAGCAGATCAAATAGCGGAGCACGCAGTATCAGTTCTTGATACTTGCGGAACAGCTGGGCGCGGGCGTTGTGTTTGACCCTGCCCGCCTTCAGCGGACAATGGGAGGTAAGGACCACCCGGGAAGCTGGCAAAGCGCCAGCATGCTACCTTGGTGGACCCCCCTAAGCGTGTCATCGATGTTCGTTGCTGCATGGCTACGCAGCTAACCTTGAGGTTTGCGATGTGATAATAGCTTCCTCCGAAGCAATGCCTTCTTGGTGGTCCCAGAGAGATGAAGGGTTTGGCGGCAATGGGAATGGTTTAGTGGGTCGAGGATGTCTGCTGCTTTGCATGTAGTAAACGGTCCCCAACCCCACACTCCTGGACCTTCAGGGTCCGGGGTCTGTTGAGCAGATTATCCCCCCATTGCTAAAAAAGAAAAAAAAACATGTAGCAGAAGCGATCCAAATCTTTGGAATATGATGACCAACATGGTGATGCAAATAATGTCTGGCGTACAGCGCATGGCAAGCAGAGTAGAGCAGCGAAACGAGACGCAGAGAGCAGCGAAACGAGACGCAGAGAGCAGCGTTTGACGTCGTGTCGTCAGGGTGCTGATGAACCAGAAGCCAACCTCCCACCCAAAATTGTCGGATTGACCTCGGCACTCGTCTGTTGATGAGAGGAGACCATAGGGCGTGATCGGAGTAGGCTAGATAACCCGTCTGGGACGAAACCGAGTAAAACAAGCGTAATGTAGTATCGGTAATAAGCCATAGAGGCGCCTGTGAACTGGAAGTCACCCTCCAACATGAATTGTAGAACCGACCCAGAATACTTGGCCGACCACCAACGAGTTGGAGTAGGCTAAGTTCTCCGCCGGGGACTAGCTGAGTAGATCGCGAATCAGCACCGGCTAATGGTCGTCGGGGCGCCTGTGAACCGGAAGTTTCCCTCCACCGGAATCGCAGGTCCGACCTCGGTATCTGCCCGGCCAGCTTCGAAGTAGGCTTAGTCCACCGTCGGGGACTAGCTGAGTAGATCGCGAAACGGCAACGGCAAATGATCGTTGGGGCGCCTGTGAACCGGAAGCTTCCCACCACCGGAATCGCAGGACCGACCTCGGCATCTGTCCGGATAGCATCGGTTCGAAAGATCTTCCGCCGCCGAGGAAATCTTCGTCGGAGTAGGATAGATCCACCGTGGGGGGCTATTCTGAGTAGTGAAAGCGTATCACCGGCTTGAGTCGTCGGAGCGCCAGTGAACCGGAAGCCATCCTCCAACCGGAATTGCTGGGCTGACTTCAGCACTCTACCGGACTAACAACGGATCATGAACAACACGTAACGTTACCGGTTTCGGAACATATTCCTCCGTCGAGGTACTCTCCATCGGAGTAGACTAGGTTCACTGTCGGTTACTATGCCGAGTACTATCGACCACGACGAACCACCGGCTTTGGGTCGTCGAGGCACTTGCGAACCGAAAGTCACCCCTCAACCGGAATCGCAAGACCGACCTTGTCATCCAACCGGTCCGCCCGTAGAGCATGACGAGCAGAGCAATGGAGTCAAGTGCACCAGCAAACACAGTAGCATTTATCGAAAAAGTCTCACATGGCCCAGGCATGTGGTCGGCCACAAAATGTGAGTGACGTTGAAGAGACAAATTGCAATCAAATCGAATAGAGCAAGAGGTGACGAAAAGCGTAGAGGCATCTAGTAATACCATGCGGCCGTTCCAGCGGGACATCGGACTTGTAGCCCAAGCCAAAGAAAAATGGCGTGGTACAGAGTTGTCTTCCCCATTTTTCTCTGTTATCGCACTCGAGACGTGCATCCGCAGTAAACCGTTGAGTAATAGACCGTATTTTGTAATAAACCGTTAAGTGAGAACCACAGAGCCTAAACCCCATGTGCTCCCCAGATATCCGGGTAAGGTAAAAGTTTCTAGCTTTGCTAGAAGTACGAAAATTCTATTTAAAAAACATGTAGCATAAATAGCCGAGGCAAACTGTTTCGTCTAGCCGACTAAAACAACATAACGAAGGTCCAACATCAGCAAGGCTAATCCTCTGCAATAGGGGCTGCAATTCTAGCATAATGTTAGTGACAGCCGTAGCTTCTGCATTCTAGCACTCGCATCTGCTCACATTCTCTTGATTATATTGTTGGTGACGCGCCCCTCCGCATATAGTAAGCATGCGATCTCTCACAAAAACGAAACAGGGGCAATCAAACAAGACATGCTATGCTGTTTCCTCCACACCAACACAATTGAGGTACGTAGGTGATTCTGAGCGCCCAAACCCATGCAGGTTCTTCGTATAGCAACCATGTTCTGACAGAAACTGCATCAGGGTGAAGTTCACTTCCCCATGGTCTCTTTTATACCAATCTAACGCATTTAGAATTAGCTGATAAGTCCATCTACATTTAGTGGAGTTATCCCATTCCTATTACCAACCTCTGAGCGTTGTCTCTTCGCACGTGTTGCGGGCTCCTCTGGTACCTCTTTGGTTGAAGTATTGAACATTTTCCTTGATGATGAGCCCGATTGGCGTCATCCCGGCTATGATGCACACGGCCTCTTCAAATACCGTCCGGTATGCTCTTGCTACTCTTAAGCACATTATCCTGTACGTGCTTTCCAAGCACTTTAGGTTTCTGCTCGTTCTAAGCGCTTTTGACCAGATTTGTCCTCTATACCTTAGTATGGATAGCGCCACGCTTGCCAGTAGCTTGCGTTTGCTGGCAATTACAACAAAGTTGTTAGACATCATCCTCGAAAGCGCCGCTATAGCCGTAGATGTCCTTTTACAGGCATATTCAATATGGCTAGCGAAGCTGAGCTTGTCATCGGTCATTACCCCAAGATGCCTAAGGGATCGCTTCGACTCTATGATGCAATCACCTACCGAGATAAGCGCCCGTTGCTCAGACTTGCGGTTGTTGGCCATCACCATCTCAGTCTTGGGACGGGCCAGTCCGAGTTTCCTAGACTTCATCCATTCCTCAACTATGGATACAGAGTGCGCTGCTGTCAACTCTACTTCCTCCATCGATTCACCATAGACCACTAGGGTGATATCGTCGGTGAAGCCAACAATCTTGACACACGTCGGAAGGGACAGCCTCAGTACGTCTTCGTACATCGCATTCCATAACAACGGGCCCAGGATTGAACCTTGAAGTACTCCAGCGGTGATTCGAACGCTTTTCTGCCCCGTTGTTGGCTGGTATGCGGCATGAGTCCGATGGCTTACTTAAACTGCCGTTACTCAGGAATTTCTTAGACAACCCCTTTACCAGTGATTTGTCTATGAAAGAGGAGGAGCTTTATTTGAATTATTTGAATTTTATTGAAAAAGTTGCGTACAACATTTATTTGAATTTAGTAAAAAGACCACTTGAGGGTGTCCGAAATCACAGATTTTGCAGTTACGTAATCACTATTACGGCACTGCATAATTCAGTGCAGGAAAGAAAAAAAAGGAGTAAGTGACATTCTACTCGGCTTTGAATTGAGTTTACTGATATAGCACCCTTCACAAATAACGTAACGCTCTAGGGGAAGAGCGATTAGGCTCATGCATTATGGTACATACAAAAGTTTTTTTTTTGTTTTTTCATACAAAATACGTTACGGAGGGAAGAAAGGGATTGAAAATGACCAATAGGGTCATAAAGCCCGGTCCCAATTTCAGTACCAAACGATTAAGTTTAGGCCAGAAACACATGTTTACTCAATTTTTCAATGCTTTTCGTTGGCGTACGGTCAAAAAAAACAATTTTTCTGATATTGTAGATTTTGTCACACCCCTTGCTTTAAACTCAAATTTTGGGTGTATTTTGTTTTCCGTGTCCATTTCGAAATGTCAGACAGGAACAACCCCAGTGTGAAAACTATAACACCTGTGGCGATTTTGTCGACTAATTGAACGTTAAACCTGATCAATAGTGTCAAGGTTCATATGTTTTAAATTACAGTTTAAATATGATATAGCCGTTATTAGAGCGGAAAAAAATGCTAAAGCAGTTGCAATTACATGCTCTTTCGTGTTATTGAATAAAAACAAGACTTTATTAAACATTTTAGAACCCTATTCTATCGTTACGTAATAAATGGACGCTCCCTAAATTATAACTATCAAGCTTTTCAACGGTATTTTTCAATAATTTTATTATCACAAATGGCGAAATAGGGGATCACAATGCACATTGGACCGAATCGACAATTTAGCCGGAAAAAATTGTTATCTCTATTTTCTTCGATTTTAGACGTTCGATGTCTTCAGAGAAGTTATTCGTAATTGAGTTTTGCATCATTTAAGGAAAAATTTAAATAGGGTGACCCATATTTAAGCTAAAATTTTGACTCAAACTTTTTTGTTTGATTAAATTTGTGGCTGCGCTCTTCTGCAAACTTTTAGAAAATGTTATTTTGAACAACTTTGTCGAAGACTTTTTTGATCTAACTCTTCATTTAAGCTAAGTAAATTGATTTTGAAAGTTTTAACATAGGGTGGACCCAAAAAATCAGTGATTTTGATCTAACTTTTTTGTTTTCAGTTTTACGTGAATGTGGTCTTCAGAAGAGTTGCAGAGGAAGTAAAGATACATATTTTTGCTGAACATTGCAAGTTTGTAATTCTTGTGATTTTGAAGTTATATGCAAATTTAAGTGAAAAACTATGAAATCTTTAGATGCCCATAACTCATGGAGTTGGTTCGATAAAATTTTTCTTTAAGTGGCATTCGAAATGCCATACAATAGGCAACTTTTGTTGCAAAAACTGTGAGAACGTTTTTTTTTTGTAAATTGAGAAAATTCATTTCTAAAAAACCCCTCAAAAAACTTTTGAAGACCACATTCACGTAAAACTGAAAACAAAAAAGTTAGATCAAAATTACTGATTTTTTGGGTCCACCCTATGTTAAAACTTTCAAAATCAATTTACTTAGCTTAAATGAAGAGTTAGATCAAAAGTGTCTTCGACAAAGTTGTTCAAAAAGTTTGCAGAAGAGCAGCCACAAATTTAATCAAACAAAAATGTTTGAGTCAAAATTTTAGCTTAAATATGGGCCACCCTATTTAACTTTTTCCTTAAAAGATGCAAAACTCAATTACGAATAACTTCTCTGAAGACATCGAACGTCTAAAATCGCCGAGAACAGAGATAACACTTTTTCCGGCTAAATTGTCGATTCGGTCCAATGTGCAATGCTAGAGATGGTCGGGTCTCGGGTTCGGGTCGGGTTTGGAGGTTAAAATAATATCGGGTACGGGTCGGGTTCGGGCTTGAAAAAAGTCGGGCTAAGCCGGGTTTGGGTCGGGTTTGGGGATAATTGTTTACAAAGTAACAACCGGAAAGCTTCCCTATGCATCAGAAACGATGAATTTATCATCTTTTCGAACTCGGGTTCTATTCGGGTTTTTCTTAGAAAACTATTTCGGGTTTCGGGTCGGGTTCGGGTTTGAACAGCTAAAATTTTTCGGGTTCGGGTCGGGTCCGGGTATGCTTTTCAATTTTTGTCTCGGGTTCGGGTCGGGTCCGGGTTTGAAGGAATAAAATAAGTCGGGTACGGGTCGGGTTCGGGTTTGAAAAATGTTAAACCCGACCATCTCTACACAATGCCCACAACTAGCACACCTTTACTATCTATTGTTGTATATGAATACCACGGTACTCTCCTGAGCGTTATTATCAGAAAAAATCTCTATCAAATCTGTGCTCACCAGTCGTTTTCTATAGTTAAGCTGCATGTCTGGGCAAAATTTAAAAATAATCGTAGGACTCGTTTTTAAGTTACGCCCTTTTGATTGTATAAGTCCACAAATTCAAAAAAATCTGAGATATTCAAACGGATTTTTATTGGCAGTGATCATCAGAAGAAACAAACCATCAAAATTTGGTTCCAAGTAGTTGTTTTTAATTATTTGTAACCTTTTCGCGAAGTTTTGAATGAGAAGATCGCCGAAATTTTGAGTTAGTCCATTTTGGAAGTGTAACTATTAAAATCACTATTTTCAAATAGATTAATTAGGAATTCTAATACCGGTAAGGCTCCGTAATGCCTTATATCGCTTGAGCCTATGAAAAATCAGTCAATTGTGAAAGATTTTGACGGCATGTAAGTGCAATGTGTCATTGGAAACATTTGATCATGCTTACCGGTATTAGAATGCCTAATTATTCTATTTGAAATTAGTGATTTTAATAGCTACACTTCAAAAAGGGCCTAAATTAAAATTTCGGCGATCTTCTCATTCAAAACTCCGCTCAGAGATTACAAATAACTAAAAACACCTACTTTGAACCTAATTTTATGGTTCATTACTTCTGATAATCACAGTCAATAAAAATCCGTTTGAATATCTCAGATTTCCTTTGAATTTGTGGCGTTATACAATCAAAAGGGCGTAACTTAAAAACGGGTCCTACAATTTTTTTTAAATTTTGCCCAGATACGCAGCTTAGCTATGGAAAACGACTGGTGAGCACAGATTTGATGGAGATCTTTTTCTGATAATAACGGTCAGGGGAGCACCGTGAGAACATTTATATTGACGAATTTTCTATGAAAAAAGAAATGATGGTTTTATACATTGTTGTTAAGGTTTAAATCAATAATAAAACCACAACAAAACCGAGAATCTTTCGTGAGGAGACGCTAAAGAGCAGCAAATGACACCAGTCTCGAGAAGGCGTTCACCCTTGCTCACGTTCTGAACCTTACGCTGATGATAACTTGAGATGGCTTTGGAGAAACGTTATTACTTTTGGGTTCACCATTTGCACGACATTGTCGCAGCGCTGACAACTGCCTTTTTCACCATTCCTTTAATTAAATTGTAAAACATCTTTACCTTGGAATATTAGGCCATTGAAAATGTCGTTACGCTGTCATCCGCTGGCTGAACAATGGAATAATTTCGAACCGTTACAAAATATTAGCGCAGTAAAATGGAAATAAAAACATCAAATTAGCATCGCAATACATGGCTGGTTTAAAAACGAAGTGGTTTTAACGTCATGCAATTGAAGTTGACTGTTTCGCATTCATTAACATCTATGTCGAAATTGTGTTACTCCAGTAATCCTCGCACACGTGTGGCAATTTATGTGCGCATTGATTATAGTCTTCCTGTCGATACTTCTATCCAGGTAAAATAGTCGAATGCGTGGGTAGAGAGTACAAAAAAACTGAAACCCAAAGCAGAAGAGTTAAATGGCAGTTCGCTTGCACCAAATATATTGACCATAAATTACAGGATGTGTCCGGGGGTACCTATCCGGTACCCGCGCTTGTCGGCAGCAGGACAAACGACCGAGGATGCTGCATGGTCGGTTAGGGTGATTGAAATTATGAAAAAAAGTTAAAAAAAACAATCTCCCCAGTTTTCATACAATCCTTACGATAAAAAAAGAGTTTTGTGAACGTTTCAAAATTTTCGGTAATGATTCTAGGTGGCCCAAGGACGGTGTAGGTCAATAAGGAAATTACTATGAATAAATTTTAAAAAATGTTCCATACAAGATAGTACTGAAATACAAGTAGAAGCTTATCATCTATAAGTGAAAAATTATACATCAAACTACAATATCGAAGTTCTTGAAGAAGACAATCCAAACCGAGAGATGGCAAAAGAGATTCAGACATTTCAAAACAATATTATCTCAAAAGGAATTTATTATTTCACCAACCATTTTCATTGAAGCTTAAATGTCGGCAGTCCATAAATTTTCAAAGTGCCCTATTAAAATTCTTAACAAAATGAATGAAAATTTGAAGGAAATCTTTTTCGATCATTAGATTTGAAGTCAGACATGGGAGATGGAATTTTTAAGCTCTTTCTAATATGAACCACCCTTACAGTACATACACTGGAAGCCCCGATAATTGTGTGTCCATCGAAGGGTACTCTGATGACAGAATATTGAGAGCGTTTCCAAAACTCCAGCCCAGGCGGGCACTTATTCATGGCGGATTTGTACTTATTCGTGTCGACTGGTGTTGACCATGTACCACGTAAATTCATTGCATTGACTGGACATCGAAAGTGTAGGTTTTTGCTGAAGTGTAAACACGGTCCCACATATCACACGAGGATTGCGTGAGCCCACCATTGTGGAGTGGCAGTAAATTTTGCCCTAAATACAGAATCTGGTATTTGCGGTTGGATTCTGGTTCTGTCAATCAATATAAACTCTTTCGGTGCAGAAGCAGACAAAAGTTGATAGTAGTTCATGTTATTCTTTTTCGTGATTTCTTTTTCGGTTCACTGGATTAGGTTCATATAACTAAGAGGGTTTTTTAAAAGAGTTGTTTTGTGGAATATTGTAAGTTACATAATAATTATCAGTGTTTCCACATATTGTGAATAATCCACACAGCAACAGTTAAGTAGATCACGCCATTTAATTCTATCACAACACTTCAGTGGAATAATAGAGCTAATCTAACTGTTACGATGCATCCTACATCGTCAATTTCACTACAAGTCATAAAATTAAGCAAAATTCATCCCAACCTCACATTATGCAGCATTAATTACAATCCAGTTAAGGCCAATGATCCAGTTAATAGCATCACAACATAGATTGTTCACTTACGTCAAATGTTTCAAAGGCCGATCATATAGTGCTGTTATGCCTACTCTTACCCATTCACGTAGACACAAATGTTCCCCCTTTTAAACAAGGAATATGTTGGTGTCTCCGTCGTTGGTGGGGGTGTGATTGCAATGACTGGCAAGAAAGACCGTCGGTATTATTACGAGCTCAGGTTCACCCCTACGAAGCCACTTTTCTGTACTAACCAAGGCGCGGTAAACCACTTGTCGCATAGGGGTTATTCCATGGGCAATTGTTGGTCTCACATGACGTGTGCAGCACGCTGACTGCCGTTTTAACATGGGTTGTTGGAAAGGGAAACTCTCATTTCGGCAGCTTCCGGAAGCAGATTCATAAGACAAAGAAAATCAGAACTTGACACACTGCGGCAGCAAACAATTGGGGTTGTTCGGAGCTGTCTCAATTTCTTTTCATACATCTTGTGTGGGGTGGGGAGCTGTTAAGGGTTTTTTGCTGACAAGGGGTCCACCAATGCTAAACATAGTGTACTTTTGGTACTACACGTACCTGAAGGAATAAAATAGAGCTATTTGTGTTATTTTAAACATACTGCCTATAAGCACTAGTCCATACCGGCCGAGGTACCGTCAAGCTACCATTCACCGTGCATTTAAGAAAAGTTTGCACTTCAAAAAATTATATAACTTTTCCAAATAATTTGAAGCGTACTAGAATACCACTACGTAGCGTGAAATTGTATCATAATTCAGGGAAAAATCTAGAACTAGTGATGCAAAACAAAAACTTACTCAAAAATTAAGTTTGAAAATTTCATGTTAAGGTCGCCTCGTACCGTTCTATGTCACCATTTACCGTGCACACTAGTGCACCATTCACCGTGCATATAGTTTTCGTGATGATTTTATACATAGATATATATAGATACGAACTTGAAAAAACGTTGTTGATGGAGCAACTATGTTGCTAGTTGTGTGCGCACTTATTTTTAAGAGTATTCAAATCATCATTTACAATAAAAACCTTAAAAAGTTTAAAAATTGGCTAAATCATTATTTTTTCATTCAAATCGTTATAGGAGGTTTGACTGTATTGTCCAAGCCATTCCATATTCACTCAAAACTAAATATGAAGTAGTTTAATCACGACATAACAATAAATCTAATATTACCGAAAAATTTCATGCCTTTTACACTAATGCACGGTAATAGGAACCATATATATTGAAAAGGGTCCATTCACCGTGCATTTTGGTTTCGACTGAAACACCATACAAAATTCTAATTTGCATAAAATCTCATTGCTCATACGATTAAATACATCTTACTAATAGTATCCGCAGTGAGAACTTGTTTAAATTTAGAAAAATTTAATACTATATCGTTAAATTGAAAAATATGATTTTTTGGCGTTTCTACTAAGAGTGTTGAAAAATTTCATTATCAAACAGAATTCACATGATTTTGACTACATAAACAAGGTTTTTCAAAATGCTTTGTGACAAAAACTACTTCAAATCATTAGTTTTATCTAATCTTGCTGACAAAAGAATAATTTGTGAAAATTGTATGAATATTCTGTATGAATTTGTATATGTGCACGGTGAATGGAGGCCGCACGGTGACTGGTGACTTAACGGTACAAACAAAAATAATTAGAAAAGATCGGGTAACCAGGCTCGGTGGAAACTGCGGTCGTATGGCATACTGACAGGGAAAAAGGTTATCAGGTATTAGAAGCGCTGCTCTAGAGGCACGTTCCCCAACAATCGGGAGGTTTGAGCTATCGCCATATTCGAGCCTATTTCATCATCTACCCGATGGTAAAGGAAAGGGAAGGAAAATATGGGATTAAATAGGAGTGGGGTCACTTGAAAAGGGAAAATCACATAAGCAAAATCGGAGCATACAACAAAACAGCCACTAAAAAGGGCAGTGCAAAACGCATGAGCGTAAAGAGAGCCATAGCTCATTACCACAGCAGGTTAAGAATAACAGAATGTCATGAAGATTCAGGCTTCTGAATTCAGTTTCACTTAATAAGTGTTTACCAAGTAATTGGAATCGCATTTGCGCAAAATCTGGATAGTTACATATCAGGTGATTCTTTCGAAGAAAAATATAAAAATATGGTGTAAGGTCTGACGGAAATGGTCTATTCTGCTTTGACAGATTTGTTAAATACTTCGCCACGCTTGGAGATGGCGCAGTAATGTACAATTTTGTTTGACGACACGGCTCCAAACTATTCCAATATTGCTTGTGCTAAGTTGCCACCCAATAATGGGTCAGAAGCTTTACCCAGCAATTTGAAATCGGAATTGCTTGCTCAAGGCCAATGAAGTCATGCAATGCTCCTTTGCGAGATAGCTCATCAGCCAATTCATTTCCAGCGATGAAAGAGCGGCCAGGTACCCATACAAGGTTTACAGAGTTGACTGAATTCAGTATCTCAATATGAGTTCGACATGCGATAACAAGCTTTCACCTTGAGTTGCCCGAAGCAAAAGCTTTCGTAGCAGCCTGACTATTTGAACAGAAGTATATGACTTTACCCATCACGCGCTGTTTCAGTGCTGGTTGCGCTCCACACATAAGAGCAAATATTTCCGCCTGAAAAATGGTGCAGTGTCTATCAAGTGAGTAAAACTGATTTTTAACTCACGAGAATATACACCAGCAACAGCTCAACCTTCAAAAAGGGAGCCATCAGTGTAACATATTATATTGTTTGATACTTCTTTCCAAATAGCCAGACGTCCACTCTTCCCGTGAAGGAAATTGTGTGGTAAATGTCCTGTAAGGAAAGTGACAAGCAATTGTGAGATTACTTGGAGCAAGGACAATTTTGTCCAAATTCATGAAAAGTGTAGGCAAATAGGGCTTTTTACGGGCTCCGTAACCAGCTTAAGTCCCGTAGTCTGCAGACGAAAACAAAATTCGCGCTATATAAGACTCTTATCCTTCCGGTTGCTCTATACGGCCATGAATCCTGGACGTTAAAAGAGGTCGACCGGAAAGCGTTTGGAGTGTTTGATCGTAAAGTGCTGCGAACAATACTCGGCGGTAAACAAGAAAATGGCATCTGGCGGCGTCGCATGAATCATGAGTTGTACCAAGTATATAAAGAAGTGGATATTATCAAGCTCATAAAACACGGCAGGCTGCGTTGGGCTGGTCACGTGGTACGAATGCCGGAAGAACGACAAGCAAAAATAATATTCAGTAGAGAACCCGGACGAGGCCGTCGGCTTCGTGGTAGGCCGCGCACACGTTGGCTTTTTGCAGTTGAAGAGGACTTGAGGGCACTCAACGTTCAGGGCGACTGGAAGCGATTGGCTCAGGACCGAGCCCAGTGGAAAAGAATTATCCATTCGGCGTAGATTCAACGTAGCAGATTGTAGCCCATCAAGTATGTAAGTATCTTAATTAATAATATTCATTTAAGTATCAAGTTAGAAGCACATATATGTATCTGCCTAGTTACAAGGTTGTAGCTACAAAGTTGAGTTAAAGAGCAGTAAGGGTGCTGGAAAAGACGAGATCCCAGTCGAACTTTTTTTTTTTTTTTTTTTTTTATTTCTTCTCTTATGGAGCAGGGAAAAGCCCATTGGAGGTGATCTTCTTTCAAGAATCTTCCTCCAACAGGCATAAAACCTCCTCATCTTTTCATTATTATATTTTATACATTGCAATACACATTCCAGTGAGCATAGTTGCTCTTTTAAGGAAGTGTAGTATTTCAACTTATGTTACAAGCTTCTTATCTTAATTAGGAATTTAACGTATGGCGATGTGTTACGATGGTGGGCTGATGGAGGGCAGTAGTGGTTGGTGGCAGTGACTGGCAGAACTGGGGCTTCCTCTCGGCCGATAGCGGATGAGATTCCACGATCGGTTGCTCACGGTGCGGCATTGAAGAGGTTGTAGAGAAGCAGCAGAGAAACAAGAACTGATAGAACTGGGGTTTCCTCCAGGCCGATAGCGGATGAGATGACACGAAACGGTTGCTCACGGTGCGGCATTGAAGCGATTATAGAGAAGCACGAACTGGAACGGTTTATCAACTTTACTAGGTGCGCAGCATCACTGACTTCGGCCAGACATATACCAGCTCTTACCTGATAGAACTGGGGCTTCCTCTCGGCCGATAGCGGATGAGATGCCACGAACGGTTGCTCACAGCGCGGCATTGAAGCAGTTGTAGGGAAGCAGCGGATAAGCAAAAACTGATAGAACTGGAGTTTCCTCTCGGCCGATAGCGGATGAGATGCCACGAACGGTTGCTCACGGTGCGGCATTGAAGCAGCAGAGAAGCAAGAACTGGAACGGTTTATCAA
Organism: Aedes aegypti; assembly: GCF_002204515.2. Lineage (NCBI taxonomy): Eukaryota > Metazoa > Arthropoda > Insecta > Diptera > Culicidae > Aedes > Aedes aegypti. Next base: position 10,546 of record NW_018735035.1, on the reverse strand, counting down.
CTTTACTAGGCGCGCAGCATCACTGACTTCGGCCAGACATATACCAGCTCTTACCTGATAGAACTGGGGTTTCCTCCTGGCCGATAGCTGATGAGATGCCATGAACGGTTGCTCACGGTGCGGCATTGAAGATGTTGTAGAGAAACAGCAGAGAAGCAAGAACTGGAACGGTTTTTCAACATTACTAGGCGCGCAGCATCACTGACTTCGGCCAGACATATACCAGCTCTTACCTGATAGAACTGGGGCTTCCTCTCGGCCGATAGCGGATGAGATGCCACGAACGGTTGCTCACAGCGCGGCATTGAAGCAGTTGTAGGGAAGCAGCGGATAAGCAAAAACTGATAGAACTGGAGTTTCCTCTCGGCCGATAGCGGATGAGATGCCACGAACGGTTGCTCACGGTGCGGCATTGAAGCAGCAGAGAAGCAAGAACTGGAACGGTTTATCAACTTTACTAGGCGCGCAGCATCACTGACTTCGGCCAGACATATACCAGCTCTTACCTGATAGAACTGGGGTTTCCTCCTGGCCGATAGCTGATGAGATGCCATGAACGGTTGCTCACGGTGCGGCATTGAAGATGTTGTAGAGAAACAGCAGAGAAGCAAGAACTGGAACGGTTTTTCAACATTACTAGGCGCGCAGCATCACTGACTTCGGCCAGACATATACTAGCTCTTACCTGGAAGAACTGAAATTTCTTCCCGGCCGATAACGAATGAAGATGCCACGAACGATGTTTGTTCACGGTACACCAATGAGGTAGCAGCGGGGGAGCAGGAATTGTCGATTTCGTCTTTATCCAGGCAAAGTGTACATTACAAATCATAATATGTACCGGTGTACTCTAGCTTTTATCATGGATTTCACAACTTGCTTGAATTTATTCGTGTTTTGTTCAAGCTTCACCACTTCTGGTAAAGAATTAAAACATTTTTTACTGAAGTATGAAACCGATTTCTTAGCCATCTCTGTGTTGGTACGCGATATTAGTAGGAATGCTGCATTTCGTAGTGAGTATCTATGTGAAGCTCGTTCTATATCCTGGTTATGGTGCATTTCCTGGTTGTACATTTGATTGTGAATTTGAACCAAACACTGCAGTTCTCGCAAAGCAGACACAGGCAATATTGAAGCAGGACTGTTTTCGTACAAATTTGCCGTGGAGTATAGCCGTGGTAAGTTAAACACAGCTTTCAGACAACGATTTTGAATGGTTTGTAGTGGTTTCAACCGGGACTTAGCTGCAGCTCCCCAAAGCGAAACAAGATATTGCAGTTTTGATTGAACGAATGCGTGATACATCGTCAACAATGCGTTCCTTGGTAAAAACTTGGAAAGTTTCCATAGCATGCCACACGTTGAACTGATGGTTTTCTGGAGTGAATTTATGTGATCACTCCATGTGAGCTTTGAGTCAATCATCAAACCAAGATGCTTAAAACATTGAACTTTATCTATAGGGATAGCTTGAACTATCAAATCTCTGTGTGGTGAGATATTGCGACGAGGTGAATGTAGCATCATATATTTGGTCTTAGACAAGTTCAAAGACAGCAAATTTTCGTTAAAGTAATCTTGGAGCTTTACGAGATCTTGCTCCATTTGATCCACTATATTATTTGGGTCCGATGCTTCGTATGACAACGAGGTGTCGTCCGCAAATAACCGAGGCTTTCCATGCAAGTTAAGTTTTGGTAAATCGTTCACATATAGAAGAAACAATAAAGGTCCGAGGTTGCTACCTTGTGGAACGCCAACCGTCAATGCCCTTTTACAGCTGCTTGATCCATTTACGTGAGTGAACTGACTTCTTCCCGTAAGATAGCTCCGAATCAAATTATTTGCAATTCCTCTTAATCCATAGTATTCCAGTTTTCGAAGCAACATTTCATGATCGATAGTGTCAAACGCCTTTTTCAAGTCGAGGTAAAGCACTCCTACGAGTTTTTGAGTATCTATAGCATCGTAAATCTCGTCAACCAATTCGCTAGTGGCTGTAAGGGTACTGGAACCTGTCCTAAATCCGTATTGATGACTATACATGATATTGTGCGTATGAAGAAAGTTGAGCAGTTACTAGTAGTTTTTCAAATATTTTGCTCAAAACAGGTAAAACTGATATTGGCCTGTAGTTGTTAATATCATTTTTGTTTCCTGATTTATAGATCGGCGTCACACGTGCTACCTTCATCCTATCTGGGAAGATTCCCGTGTTAATGGCTTGATTGAAAACATCTCGAATCAGGGCTGAGAAAGTATGATGATGATCTTTGATGAATTTTACAGGTATTCCATCTGGTCCACTGCTTTTATTGGCATCTAGGTTTTTTATTTCGATCACAACTTCTTGCTCGGTTGTAGGCCGCAGGAAAATTGAAGCATGAAGAGGCGTTAGCGTATCGTATTTGTTTATGTCTCGTTGGCTATTTATTGTTGAGGCAAGCTTGGGTCCAATTGTGCAAAAGTACTGATTGAATGCATCCGCCACTGAGTGTCCACTGATTTCTTGATTATTCACCATCAGCTTTATTTCTTCCATTTTACCAGAACGAGATTTTCCCAAAACTTCATTCAAGTTTTTCCAACTTTGCTTCTGATTGTTGCAACGGAATAGATTACCATAGTAGGTTTTTTTACAATTAGCTTTAGTTCGCTGAACCATTTTGGAAATGTGTGCAAGGAGTTCTTTTGGTCTACTTTCATTCGGATAGCGCTTACAGCTAGCTAAAACGTTTTCCTTGATACGCAGGAGTTTCCAAAGATCGAAGTTCATCCAAGGGCAATGGCCCTTGATCTTAGCTTGTACGACCACTTTCTTCGAGAACTTTTCTCTTAAAGTTTTATATAAATCCATTACTTTATACAGACGATCTTCAGCTGATTCGTAAGCCAGGCCGCTAACTGCATTTTCGAAGGCATCATTCAGTTTTTGTTTGTCAACTATTATTTTTTCCAAAGTTCGCTTCTCAACTGTTCTACCCAGTTTGAAGGTCGAAAGAATCGGATAGTGATCGCTTATGTCAGTGAGAATGGTTTCGTTAACCACTTTATTCTTAACTGCTTCGGAGCAGACAACATGATCCAAGATATTATTACTTGCCGGTCTGGTCGTGTATGTGTTGGTCACTTCAAAATTGTAACATCTTAGAAGATTACTGTACTCGCGGACCAATGGGTTGTCTTGATGATTATTTGGAACGTTTACATCACCTACGATAACACAGGAAGTGTCGATTCCTTGTGCAGTGATTATTGAATCCATCGTTGTCAAAAAAACGCGAGAAGTCATAAGATGGAGGTCTATAAACTGCATGTACATGGAACGGTAATGCATTCGCGTGAACTATCACGTGAATATGGTGCATGCCGTTGTCGTGTTCAATTTTCGGCACACTTACTTTGATCGTTTGTTTAACATACACTGCTAATCCACCACTCAATGAATCCGGACGACACGAAAAGAAACTGCGGAAGCCATCAATGTGGTAGAGATTTGTGCAATTTTTATTGTTATCAAAATTCGAATCGACATTTTTATTTAATTCAGCAATTGTATAATAGAAATAGTTATTCATATTGTTGTTCATCATTGCGATATAATAGTACACATACAATTTTCTTACTAAACAGTTTACATCTGTATACGCTTTGATGCTGGTTCTTGCACTGGAGACAGGGACGTTAAGCTCAAATTGGATGAAGAGTTTAGGGACCGTTTAGCTGACGTTTTCTTCAAATCTTCGATCTGCTTCTTGCAACCAATTTCCTCAATTTTCCCACCGTCCTGGCGTTTGATGAGAATCTTTCCGTTCCTGCCGGGCCACACGTACTTGAACCCCATCGACGACTGCAATTCTTTTGCTTGTTGGTATAGCGTTCTTCCAAATGATGTTAGTTCGTCTCTTATTACCACTCGGTGGGTTGACCCACGAAATGAATCACTCAACTTCGACAATTCAAGCGGTCCATACGCTCGTTTCATCTCAAACAGTTTCTCCTTTGTTGTCGCAGAGCAAAAGGAAACTAGAATAGGTGCACTTCGGTTGACGCGGTTCTTATCAAGCAGGCGACGAGCATTGACAACATTGCTTTCATTGAGCGCATACCCAACTAAGCTCCCTAGTTTTATCACTAAAGCCTTAGGATTTTCATCGTCGACAATCGGAACACCCAAAATGACCGCGTTGCGCGAAATCATGCCGCGGTTTACTTTGTCTACCTCCATTTCCAACTGGTCCAGCCTTGACGTTACTGTGGCTTGTTCGGTTCTCCAGCTTCCAAGTTCTGCACGCATCCTTTCATTTTCCATCTCTAATCCACTCAACTGCTTCTTGAAGCCATCAAAATCCTTCTGTAGCACATCGAACTGCTTTGAAAGGAAATCTTGCGACTCCTCGATTGCTTTAGTGGTCTTCACCAAAGTATCAATTTTGTAGGCAGATTGTTCGAAGGCTAGTCGTAGGTGCGTGGATTCTTGCTTCGATTCTCGGACGGATTGTGCGAGCAATTTGATCTCGTCGATAATTTGATCATAACCGTTTTGCTCTCGGGCACTACGCGCAAACATGTCAGCACATTCAACGGAGCAGTAAAAAGGTCGCTTCTTGGCTTTTAGAATGGCGTTTCCCCGTAGATTTTTGCAGCGAAAATGAACTGATTTTGCGCATTGGACACACTCGATGGTTTTTTCCGGATTTTCTTCTGATTCACCACAGACGAAGCAAACAATTTTTTCATCCTCTTCCAACATTTCCTCAGCAATGAAGAAGATATTTATTACTCGACCACTGTTTACCAACAATCGATAATGATGGTAGCACCAGCTATAGATCAATCGCTACGCGCACAATACGCAATACGCATGGGCCTAATTACAGACAAACGCTTTGTGTCTATTACACCGCCACTTTCTGACAATAGTAGCAATCGTAGATGTCGAAAGCGGTATCAATTTTCTAATGATTTTTCTTGATAAACGATACGAAATTACCTCGCATGCACGTTGGAACCCCAGCTGCCTTTCAGGACTACTTGTAACAAAATCTCTGCTGAATTACGGATGTGTATTTCACCACTATTTTTTAGGAATTTTTAGAGCACTTAACTTGTGTGTTGGGGGATTGTAGGGTGACCAGAACCTTTTTCTTTACAAGTATGGTAGTGAGCAGCTGTACGAAATACTGCACCGTACTTTGTTTAGGATATGGGAGGAAGAAGAACTGCCTGCTAGCTGGCTGAAGGGCCTCATCTGCCCTCTGTATAAGAACGGACACAGACTGGAATATCGCTTCTCAATTCGGCGAACAAAATGATGTCACGTATTCTGTTCAACGGATTGAGACCGCTCGAGGAGTCCTTCGTCAGCTGGTTTTCGTGAGGGCCGATCAACAACGGATCAAATGTTTACCATGCGACAAATCCTTGATAAGTTCCGGAAATACAGCTTGGAGACTCATCATCTGTTCATTGATTTGAAGGCGGCGTACGATTCAGTAAGAAGAAATGAATCATGGCAGAAAATGTTAGTACCGTAAAACGGGGTAACTTTGATAGTTTTTTCGAAGAAAGCTTGAATATTTTGCATGCTGTTTCAAAGATTCACAATTTATATTTTTAAAACAAGTACTGGCATCCTAGCTATCGATTACAGTCGATAAATTGGCAAAAGATTTATTTTGAATGGATTTATAATTTTTCATATAATCGAAAGTTGGTTTTCTGTTTTGGGGTTTGGTTTGACTTTATTAACGAGATTTTTAGCCCTGGGCTAGTTCATCTCGGGACCAACGGCTTTACTTCCCTTCCGAAGGAAGTCGTCACTATAACTTTTTACGTCATAAGTGACTATGTCGGGGATGGGATTCGATCCCAGGTCCTCGGCGTGAGAGGCGAGTGTTCTAACCACTACACCAGGTCCGTCCCCACTCTGTTTTGGGGTAACTTTGATAATGGAGTATGATTCGAACAAAATTGAATGAATAACGAACATTTGTAGGGCATTGCATACCTCTAGGCGTTTAACGTTATATGGAAATTTCTGACTTAGATTACAAAAATGGTTCCAGTTTGTGAAAATGCTTTACGCTAAGAGATTTGAGACCGTATTCAAGTTCTATGATAACTAGGGTGTCAAAGATAAGTGGCCAACTATTCAAAACTACATCAAATAGTGATCGTAGAACAGATTGTTTGTAAGCGTTTCGAAAATGCTAAAATTGTGTAAATTTTTTAAATTCGTATAAAAAGCCTAAAATGGCCTTGATTCAAATGAAAACCGCTCTTACATGAAGTGTCATACTAATATTCTTTAGTTTTGCATTCGTTTTGCTTAACTGATTAACAGAAATTATGATATTTCGTTTAGTATGTGGTGGGTTACGCACTATCAAAGTTACCCGCATTATCAAAGTTACCCCGTTTTACGGTACATCGTTTTCCGACGAAACTGATTAGGCTGATTCGTGCAACGTTAGATGGATCGTAATCAAGTGTGCGGGTTGCGGATGAGATTTCGACCTCCTTCATAACCTTAGATGGATTGAAGCAAAGAGATGCGCTTTCGAACCATTTGTTCAACATTGCTCTCGAAGGAGCTATTAGGAGAGCAGGCGTGCAAAGAAGCGATATCATCGTCATGCGGTCGCATATGCTCCTAGGTTTTGCGGACGATATCGACATAATAGGAATCGATCGTCGAGCCGTGGCAGTGGCATACGTACCTTATGAAAGAGAGACTGCGAGGATTTGACCTACCGACAATACCAGCAGAACAAAGTACATGTTCGCCGGTAAACAGCGTGGTTCCAATCGTGATGTTGGTAGTAAAGTGTTGCGAACGATGAGTGGTGAACGATTTGAAGTAGTTGAGAAGAATTAATTTACTTTGGTACACTTGTGACGTGCGATAATGATGTTACCGCGAGATGAAAAGGCGTTTTGCAGCTGCGAATAAGGCTTTTTACGGGCTCCGTAACCAGCTGAGGTCCCGTAGCCTGCAGACGAAGATAAAATTCGCGCTATATAAGACACAGATTCTCACGATTGCTCTATATGGCCATGAATCGTGGACGTTTAAAAGAGGTCGACTAGAAAGCGTTCAGTCAAAAATTCAGTAATTGACTTTTAGCATGATATTCTACAATACCTTCAATAATCTGGAGTTGTTTCTTTGTTCTAAAGTTCTGATAATGTAAGAACCATACTTCCATACTTTACCATACTTCCATTCATAAGTGTTATAGAGAGTTTAAAAAAAAAACCGTAATTAGTCAAGCTTTGTTTTGATTTTTGATTAGTTTTTTTTTTTTTGAATTTAGGACTTCATTTGTTTATTGTTATTATTATTATTGGAGCAGGGAAGAACCGATGGAGTGAAATTCCTATTGAACCACTTCACCCAAAGGCACAAAACCTACCCTTTTTTTCAAATGTATTTACAATATAATTTACACTTCCAGTGAGAAATAATCTCCTTTGAAGAAGTGCATTAAATGTATATTCCAAAATAATTCATGTAACAAAAAAATTAAACAATGTTTGCTGATAATTGTGAATTACAAATTATGTGTGGATTTATATGTTATGTATATTCAAGGATCTGCTATTTTACGAGGCCAACAAGCTCTATAGGATCACCACGCTGTATGATGTTCGTTGCACATGCAGAAAAGGACGTCACGGGGATGATGAAGCAGTAGAAGCGGTCAACGTATTTCCTGGAAGCATTTGAAATATTGTTGAGACGCGTAGTATCACTAGCTTCGGCCAGACATATACCAGCATATTACCTGAAGGAACTGGCATTTTTTATGAGGCCGACAAGCCTGACAGGACCGCCTGGATTGATGATGGAGTAGCAGTGGAAGAAACAGCTTTCGGGAGACTATTCATTAGAACTGGCCCTTAAACAAAAAAGTTGTAAAACTCAACGGGGCACCCCTAGATATGAGCCTTAGGGTAAGAAAAACGCGCTCTCAAATTCAACTCAATTGGTTGCTCCACCAGCTGGCGCATTCGATTTGAAAGTTTGTATGGGATATTCGTCTCAAATATATTGAAAATTGATCCTATGTCACTGTTTCGTTCCGTATACAAAATGTTCGCGTTCAAATAAGCCCAGAATGACAAATGCACTAGTTGATACCCTAATGAACATAAATTGCAGGAAGGTTGTATCTGGATTTAATATCAGTTTCATTACTCTTTCAGTTGTTGAAGTTAGGCTGTAGATCAGCACTCCCCGTACAGTCATTTACAGTGGCCGACATGTGCCTCAGCTCGCCCAGCGTCATAGGTGGCTATGATGCGCTTAGTGGCTACCCTCCAAGCTATGTTGAAGAAATACAAGCAGTATTGCATGATATACTTCAGATGGTTAAATCACCAACGTTATTAAATTTTGATCATGGTACAATCTTATACAATAATTCTTGCGCTATTACATCAAGTAGTGTTTTTGACATTCTGGGTCCAATTGAACGCGATCATCAATTTTCCTGAACCAAACAGTAGATGATGTGCTGTTTGCTCATATGTTTGAGCTGAAAATCCCAATAACCTTCAATTCAAAATGCCGCCAGCTTCATGGAACGACCAAATGAGCTGAATTTTTCAGAAAAGGCTTCCTCTAACCCCAAGAAATAATCCTGGGGGGTGCCCCGTGGAATCATACAAACTTTTATTTTTCACCCATACTGAGCTGGGCCAGTCTACTATTCATAGATGCATGCAGAGGACGTCAAGGCGCTAAACGCGGGAACAACAACTGTTGCTGAAGGAACTGGCATTTTTGACGAGACCAAGCATGTATTCTGGAAGTATTTAGAAGATTCTTGAGACGCGTAGTAAGCCTGGCTTCGGCCAAACATGTACCCAGTGTTGACCAGACTCTTTTCCCCAAAATTCGAATTGTTGAAGCCTTGAACTGTTATAACTGTGCGTTGTATTCTTGAGATGGAGGGGAGGTGGTTGGGCTTGAGTGTTGCACATGGGATCCGACCAGTTTCGATCTCGGTGGGCCGCAATTTCAAGTTTCGGTTGAAATGATTCGCACTCACTCACTCACTCATTTCATTTCACCGAAACTTGAATTGTGGCTCTCTGGGATCAAAATTGATCGATTTTGTGTGCAGTACTCAAGCTTAACCATCTGGAGTTCTGTTTGATCTTTCGACCTTTGACGCTTGCTCCTGCGGGAGCGAGTGACGAGGGCAGGATCAAACATGTCGCGCGTCGGGTCGAGTAAAGTGAAAAAGTTCCGCGATCGGTTAGTTCTGTTTGACCTTCGACCTTTGACGCTTTGCTCGCTTGGCAGTGCGTCAAGAAAGCCGAAGCAGGTCGTCAGTTGTTTTCCCTCTCGGGTAGTGCGCCTATTTTCTATGAGTGCTTTTATATAACCGAGCAAACGAGTTAAGCTGAAAGTGGATTGTTGCTGCTCAGTTCAAAGATGACGGATCAATTTGGTGAGGCTCGTTTCATGCTACTATTTGTAATTTATAAAATAATGTATGACTGCACATTTAATCGATACAACGGTAGGACGTAAATATGATTTTTCAACAAACTATGAATGGTTCGTCACTATGAGTGTTGACATAAACTCTAATTCATGAATTATTTATGTTTAACATTTTTTTTATTTTCAAAACACTTCTTTTTTATCTTTATTTTTGTAATTAAAAAAAAAACTTTGAATGGTTCGACACTACAAGTGTAGACTTGCGAAAGGTTCACTTTATTCAACAAACTTTCGATGGTTCGCCACTGTAAGTGTCGGCATAAGAATAAGAGTGTTCTATGATGTTCCAGCCAATCGAGTTTTTTGTTTCTTTTCAAATAAGTAAAATATAATAACACATGCTTTCGTCCTGACAGCTGTAGGAATGTTACATTTAGGTATTTTTTCAACAAACTATGAATGGTTCGTCTCCTAAAGTGTCGGCATAATTTTCCTCTACATAGAAAATTGTTCATATCAAATGAAAATATTATATTTTCATAAAAGCTTATTTATATTTGACAAATAACTATTTATCGTGGTCTAATTACTTATCAAAGTGAATCCTTTGACCCAGCGATCCTCCCCATTAACAAACATCCCTCCCAGTAACCTTTGTGGAGATGCAGAGGCAAACACGGTCTCCAAATAGCAAAGTCTAAGCTAAGCTAAGTACTCAAGCTTAACCATCTGCTTTTCTATCTTAGGAGGATAGAGCATGGTTGTAGTAGCTCGGAAAATGTTATTTTCGGGGAAATGAGTCTGAACAACACTGCATGTACCGTGGTGAATCATAGTCCGGACGGTACCAATATCCGGACACTCTTGTAATATTCATTAAATAAGAGCTAAATTAAATGTTAATATGTATGTTAGTTTCAATTCTTAGCTTCTTCTATAAACATAGCTGATCCTTTAACATTCATTTATAATTTAGTTACCATTGCCAAATAATAAATAACAACAAATACGAAAAAGTTGCTTCAGTCGAATGCCCTTTCTTCGCGGTACAAGTGATTTTTGTGATTGCGTCAACGAACGCAC
>NW_018735034.1:0-22485 GCF_002204515.2 Aedes aegypti | reverse complement strand
TCGATTTTGGGGAGGGCTTGCCGGAAGATGAGCTGTCAAGGATGGCATCTTGTGGAGTTTCGGATTCGAAGGGAAATTGCGTACCCATTAGGCGATTTTCCAGTCGGTGAAATGCGGTCGGCCTACTTGCAGGCGAAAAATTCCTGTAATGTTACATTTTAATTGAATGTACAAACACGGTAGCTAGCTTATATAAATGCGTAGCCAAGGTGACGTTCGATCGGACAAAACAGGTTCGAATCACGAAAACGCCTTACTTGCTTCGAGTATTTGCAATAGAGCCGAGGTGTACTTCCCCCCTCATTATTGCCAATTCTCCTATGTTCGAGTTTTAATTACTTTCAACCCCCTCTGTGTATTTTCTTTGAGCACATTTTAACTGCATTCTTTAAAGAGCCTTACTACTCCTAATGAATCTCGTTCTTCGCCCTCTTCAACTTTGACCCATTTTAACGATCCGATGAAGCAAGCACCATATAATTAAAGAAAACCACCTCCCTGGAACGAGGGCTGTTTTCCTACGCACACCAATACAACTCCTCGCGTAGTTAGTACAAGTCCAATCATCAGCAATTCCGGAACGGAACGCCAACCATTCCGAACGCCAAAACCCCAACCGGACCAGGCAGGCCCCCGGAACGCAACGCATATTTTATTCAAATTAACGGTCGAGTCGGAACCTTTGGATCGGGGGTCTATGCGTTCGCAGAAATGCTCCAAATCCTTTTGGGGGGTGGCCAAGTTAAGGGAGCTAGAATTTAGCAGCATTCGTGGATTTGCGGAAGTCTTACGCATGTACCGTGGGTAGCGTGATAGGGATACATTTGAATCGGGTGGTACCGTACGGGGTAGAATGATGGAACGTGACCTTAAAGTTTACATCTTTCATGTTCTTATAATGTTTGCATTCCATAATAAATATCAAAATCTATTGTTAATAATCACTTTAAATTATAGAAGAATCTAATTCGCGCCAAAATTTGAATATTTTCCCGTGTTCTACTGAACAGCTATAATTTTTATTCTAAAAAAAAAACATATCGCGAATACACATTTGAACTGTGAAAAGTTTATAAAAATGATTTCGTTAGAAAGCTATATAGTTCAGACTTCACACACACTGAATCATGGTTACAAATCACATCAGAACAACAACCTTCTGTAGGTTTTATAAAAATCATGCTTCAGATTCTCTATATGATTACTTTAGTTACTTATTCATTTATCAAGTAGTGGTCTCGGGAAACGTCGTCTTGCCATCAAGTAGGCTTTTGGAAAATGGCATGCAATCTCTCATTTAAAATGACAGATCGGTTGTCTCTCATTTTCCCGACTATTCCAGAGACCTTCATTTTTTTTTTCACGCGCAAACACGTAGCAGCCCTTAACGAAGGTAATAGGGAGAGAATTGTGCGAATCTGTTGACATGTTTTCACGCCATATTGTCACATACTAATACCATTCCATTTTTATTTATGTGATCGATGTTCGATAACTTTGAAATATTGTTAATTACTAATACCATAGCCTCAAAGGCTGAATGTGGACTTCAAACCCTTATAAGTCATTTACTTTTTGAGTTATTTGGAAATTAAAAACACAATGATTCTCAAAATACGCCTAAAAGTAGACAGAGTTGTTCAGAGGATCAAGAACATCCGGAAAGCAAACAGTTTGGTTCGGAATGTTGCCGCAAAATGGCGCTAGTGAGCATGTCAAATTGGGCATTTTAAGCATGTTCTATCTTGTGATTCACCTGAGATAGAAAGCTCGAGTCTTCGGCAAAGTTGTTCAGAAAGTCAAGGTCATACGGAAAGTAAACAATTTGGTTATAAATTTTGCCACTAGGTGGCGCTATTGAGCATATGAAAATGAGCATCTATCTCATGATTCAGATGAGATAAAACGTTACGTGTCTTCGACAAAGTTTCAGAAAATCCGACAAGCAAATCTTTAAAAAAATAAAAATCCTTAAATGCCGAAAGCATTCAAGCGAGTCTGAATATGCAATGGTTTAGACTAGAATCACTAGGAAATTAAATGAATCAGAACTGAATCACTGGAAAATGCAGTGAAACAAAATTGAATTATTTAAATTCGAGGTAAATCAAACTTGAACCTTGAATATCAAGTAATACCTGAATCAAGTGAAAATGAAGTAATCAGACATGCATCACTTGAATATAAATTGATCAGACCTTAATTCCTTGAATATGCAACGAATCCGACATAAATCATGGATATGGAGTTAATCACCTTGACCTCGTGAACAACTTTGTCGAACTCGAACTTTCTATCTTATCTGGATCTAGAGATGGATACTAATTTTTATACGCTCACTATAGTAAGTACCTATAGCACCACCGTAGCACACCTAGCGGCAAAATTTAGATTCAAAATGGTTACCTTCTGGATGTCTTGTTTATCTGAACAACTTTACCAAAGACTCGAATTTTCTATTTCGGTGGGATCACAAGATAAAACACTCTTAAAATGCTCAGATGGGAATTTTTAGAAGTTTATTATTTTCATGTAGGCAATCCCGAAATTTCTTTGGCAACCTATTCAGAATCCTCAAAATTTGCCAATATTTATTCCTTATGTAATTCCAATTATATTTTTAACGAGTTTTGAAACATGAATGGTGAAATATGTACAGTATTGGACAAAACATTTTCGATTTTCCATACAAAATGACCATGTTTGGTAAGCTAGATCTCTTATTTATGGATCGATTTGAATGAAATTTTCACTGAACATCAGATATAACTTGAATTTAGTATATATTTTTCAATAATTTTTCCAATCACGAGTTTATAAGAGCAATTCTCGCTATCGGCACCCATCGTTAGAATTCCAATTTTATGTCACTGATCGCTAGTTTTCGATAAAACTTAATGTGGTCCTTTCTGTTTTCTCAAATTGGTGGACCCCTCGTACGCCAGCTAGCTGAACAGTTTGCGAAAAAGCCATTTTTTGATAAATCTTGGGTATTTCTTCACGGGATATGTCTCATATTTCGCTTGGAACACATAACAAACTTAGTGGCATCGTATAGAGGAAGGATATAGCTTTCATTTAAACTAGAAAAACATTTGGCGGCCATTTTGAATTTGACGCCATCTTGAATTTTGTTAGAAAAATCGATTTTTCACCATTAGCGCACCGCTTGTTTTGAATTCTGAGATCACCATCAGAAAGCTGAGGAAAAATTGCGTAAGATTGGTTACAGAAACTAGGTGAGCAAAGGTATTTACCCTATGATATGAACGATTTTCTAAATCATGTTCTACTATTTTGACGTACATGGCAAGTGCAATCAATGCAAACATAATTTGTTGTACAACAAAGAAACAAGTTTTCAATCGTTGGTGTATTATTTGAGACAGATGAAGAATAGGAGTATTAATTTGAGTGAAAAAATCTGGCGGCCATCTTGGATTTTGACCATCTTGGTTTTAAGTAGTAGAATTAGTTTTCACCTTGTTAGCACTCAACATGTTGAATTTCAATGCTACCGTTACACTTATTCTTCTTCTTGTTCTTCTTTTTCCTCACGTTACGTCCCTACTGGAACAGAGCCAACCCTTCAGCTTAACTAGTTTTAAAAACAAATTATCAAATAGGATTTTTTTAACGCTTATTTGCTACCTGAATGATTCTTCTGCATATCTTCGAGTTGTAAAATAGCATTATTTCTTTCATTAATTTGGTCTAAAACCATTGATAAATGAACAACAGTTGAACAGCTGAGATAAGATAAGAAAGATAGAATCTGATTGTTTTTTTTAACGGAGGCCTTATAATTCAACTTGATGAGCACTGAGATGGTAAAAAATCATGCAACTGCTAAAAACCAAGATGGCGTCGAAAGCCAAGATGGCCGCCAGTTTTTCTAACCTCGAAATTATACACCTAAGTTTCGACATCACGCCCACATTAGAACAAAACCTGCTTCTCATCATTCAATTTCGCTATTTTTCACATGCATGTGGGCGGTACTAAAAACGATACTTTATGGCTTAGAAAATCAAGGATGTTTTTTGCTTCAAAATTTAAGACTTTCATTATAAATTAATGCACTTTTGCCAATATTTTACGTTAGAACTACAGATATTACCACAAGGCTTACTAATGTCCCGACACGCAATTAACAAACTTCATACAATGAACAACAATGCATAGGGTAAAAAAATGTTTGTTTAATACAATCAATTTTTTTGACGGTTTTCATTTATTCATTTGAAAGATATGTCGATGAATTATTCTGTTGTCAGAAATCGCGTTATAAAAGAAAATTCCTGTTTAATAATCTAGATTTATAACTTATAAAACTGAGTATCAGGCTCGGTTCCAGTAGGGACGTAACGTCAGTAAAATGAAGAATAATAAGAAGAAGAGTATACGTAACCTTTTTTATTGGTAGCCTCTAAATTCGACATGCTGAGTGCTATCAAGGTGAAAAATTAATTCTACTACCTAGAATCAAGATGGCGTCAAATCCAAGATGGCCGCCAGGTTTTTTCACTAAAATATATTCTTATTCTCTACTCGACTCGAATAAAACACCAACGATTGAAACATTGTTTCTTTGTTGTACAATTGCATTGATTGCACTTGCCATGTACGTCAAAATAGTAGAACATGATTTAGGAAATCGTTCATTTGACAGGGTAAATACCATTGCTCACCTAGTTTCTGTAGCCTATCTTACGCAATTTTTCCTCAGATTTCTGATGGTGATCTCAGAATTCAAAACTAGCGGTGCGCTAACGGTGAAAAATCGATTTTTCTAACAAAATTCAAGATGGCGGCCAAATTCAAAATGGCCGCCAAATTTTAAATGAAAGCTATATCCTTTCTCTATACGATGCCACTAAGTTTGCTATGTGTTCCAAGCGAGATATGAGACATATCCCGTGAAGAAATACCCAAGATTTAACAAAAAAAGGGCATTTTCGCACTGTTCAGCTAGCTGGCGAGGGGTCCACCAATTTGAGAAAACAGAAAGACCACCCTTAAGTTTTATCGAAAACTAGCGATCAGTGACATAAAATTGGAATTCTAACGATGGGTGCCGATGGCGGCCTGGTTTCAGCGAGAATTGCTCAAGTAATAACAGTTTTACTAAAGTGTAATTTTCGACGAAAAATTCAAAACTATTCATCTCTAAATCTGATAGCCCTACTCAAAAACTGTGTTCAGCAAACTTGTTCATCTTGTTAAAATCTACAACTTTACTGAAGATACCGTGAAGCTATTCCTTCAATATGTTTAGTTATGTCATTTATAAAAAATAGTCAATAAATTCATTTTAGTCAAACCGTTACTGTTTTTGAATGTGATTGAAAAAATCAATCAAACATATTGTTAAAATTCAGGTTATGTCTGATGTTCTGCTTAAATTTTATTTAAATCAGTCTACAAATAACCAAGATATAGCTTACCAAAGTTAATCATTTGTATGGAAAATCGAGAAAGTTGCAAATGTTTTGTCCAATACTGTATATTATAATAAAACATGAAAATGAAACTTTCACCAAAAGGGGCAAGATAACTATTGTACAGCAAAAAGGGGCAAAATAAACTATTGTACATTTGGCAGTATGGATCAGTTACTACTTAATAGTAGGTGACTTAGTATCGAAACATTTCACATAAAACGCACGGAGTTTTGAAAATGAACTATAATTTTGAAGAAAGATTTTTGATTTTTTTTTTTGTTGTAAGTAATAACCTATCATTGTAAAAGTTAAATAGTTGTCATCAAATCGAAGGCTTAGGACTATGTTTTTAAATGAAGCCTAAATTCCACAATGATAAGATCTGTGAGCTGAATAGGGTCCTAAATCACTGTCTCAATTTAAGTGCCAAGCGCTTGAGTTTAGGCCAGAAACACATGTTTACTCAATTTTTAATGTTTTTCGTATGTTTAAGCCAAAAAATTTTGTTTTTTGTTTTGTTGGATTTTGTCACACCACTTGGCTTAAACTCAAATTTTGAGTGTATTTTGTTTTCCGTGTCCCTTCCGAAATGTCAGATAGGAACAACCCCAGTGTTAAAACTAAAACCCCAGTGGTGTTTTTGTCGACTAAGCGAACGTCAACATGAATCAGAAGTGTCAAGGTTCATTTATGAACCCAATTTTTTAAATTAAAGTTTAAATATGATATAGCCGTTATTTGAGCGGGAAAAATTGCTAAATTAGTTGCAGTAATATGCTCTTTCATGTTATGAAATAAAAACAAGATTTCATTAAACATTTAAGGACCCTATTGCCGAGACAACAGTTGTTGTGTGGCAAGACAATGTTTGTGCTTTGTTCAATCGTGTTGTTTCAAATCCATAGACAAGTGGTTTTATTAAATGTATCTACTGGCAGACTGAAGTGGGCTGGTCACACAGTATAAATGCATGAGAAAAAATGTTGGAAGTCTATTTGCGATACATATTAATATTAATGACGTCATGAAACATTGTGAATACAGTAAGGACCCGCTTTTTGACAAAATCGGGACATTTTCATTTGTTTCTGTTTATCAACTTTTGACGTGTAAATATTGGTTTATGCACCGCGTTACCAACTATATAGCTTTCAAAGGGGGTACGTGTTAGAACTACAAAAAATAAGATAAGACCTACCCAATTATTAAAAAAAACATAGACAAATTTAAAATGTCTGAGATGGAAAAACATTGAGATGACAAAAAAATATATTACGGAGTCGCTATTTAGCTACGTAACGGTTTATAATAGGATGAAGTAATTAAGGGTTACTTACAGTATTGGACAAAACATTTGCAACTTTTTCGATTTTCCATACAAAATGACCAACTTCGGAAAGCTAGATCTCAGTTATTTATGGACCGATTCGAATGAAACTTTCACAGAACATCAGATATAACTTTAATTTTAACATATATTTTTTAATAATTTTTCCAATCACGAGTTAATAAGTAATAACGGTTTGACTAAAGCGTAATTTTCGACGAAAAATTCAAAACTTTTTATCTCAAAATCTGATAGCCCACACAAAAACTGTCTTTAGCAAACTTATTCATCTCGTCAAAATCTACAACTTTGCTGAAGATACCATGAAGTATTCCTTCAATATGTTTAGTTATGTCAATTATAAAAAATCGTCTAAAAATTCACTTCAGTCAAACCGTTACTGCTTTTCAACTTGTGATTGGAAAAATCACTCAAAAATATATGTTAAAATTCAAGTTATGTCTGATATTCTGCGAAAATTTCATTCAAATCGGTCCATAAATAACTGAGATATAGTTTATCAAAGTTGGTCATTTTGTATGGAAAATCGAAAAAGTTGCAAATGTTTTGTCCAATACTGTACGTGTCAAACAGTTTATTTGTAATTCCATAGGAAAAATCTTCCTAGCATATCTAACTCAGTACAAAAATCATTCGAACGTTACCATTTCCGGATTGATTGAAATGTTGTACATATATAAGTGAGAGTCCAATATGACAATCGGATTTTAAACCTAGCTTGATTTTCTAGAATACAGTTTTGAAAGGGCCTATGAAATAAAACAATTTATAGACTTAGAGGCATTAACATGGTGAACCCACATAAGATAACATTTAATGCCAACTTTTTCAAAATATTTCATGGGTTTTTTCATATACGATTTTGACTCACATTCTAAACATATCAGGCTTACAGTGCGATGAATACATCTAATAAACATAAATCAGCTAATATTTGTCGAAAAGACAATTTCATTGCTTAATTTTATTGTAAACTATTGAGTTTTCTGGTAAAAGTAATAATTGATAATTTTAATACTATTTTAACCCTATTTCATGAGTTCTGCTCACAATACCTAATACTCATTTTGGTCTACATTTCGAACACGTTCGGCCAAATCCAGAACAGCATTAGATTAAATTAATTAGTAACTTGGGAGCTCAAAAGAGCACAAAGCTGAGAAGCAGGTTTTGTCCCACTTGGAAAGCAACGTCAGAAGAATTATATGAATAATTAACAGTCAAAAGTTTAATTGTATATCTGAGATAGTTCTACCCGCCTCGAATTGAGAATATTAATTACATATTATTTCCAGTATCTATACTATTTAAGACAACAATTAATTGACGCCCATTCTCCAGTTAATTCGTCATATTTTACAAATATTTAAACAAAATCTCTATGCAAAATCAAATGTTTAAAGTCTGCTCGAAATTTGATACCAACTCATTTCTTAACAGTTATTTTTTCTCTCTAGCCGTCTTCAATTATTACGATTTTTAGAACTAAATACACATTTTTATATATTTGGCTCGTTTTGCACTACATCCGAGGTGTTCAAGTTCACATTAATAATATTTTAAAATAAGGCTTAATGTTAAATCCAGCATGAGAGGGGTCGTACATAACATTCATCACGCTTTTAAAAGCGGAGAACTTCAGAGAAACGTGACGATTCATATCAAATTTTAAAAGTTTTTATATGAATGGGTGGGGAGATTTTTAAAAATCAATAATGCGTACATAATTTATGGGCGCTTTCTGATGTAAAATATCATCAAATGGGATCAATTTAATGTAAACACGATAAAACATAACGAAACATATTTTATGCTAAATAGGCTGACAATATCAGGTCAAAAAGCTGACAAAATCGGGGCAGATAAAATTGGGGCTTACAATATTGGTCAGCACTGTTCATGACTATCTCGAAGTAAAGAAGCCCATGCGGGAGCCCTAAAAGTTGCTGGGATCTCGGTGACAAAAAATGGGTTTCTGGCATGTGTTCGGTATGAAACTAACAGATTTTAAATTTCTGAAGCAAAAGACACGATAATTAAAAAAATATGGAGCATGCCAAAATGGAATCCCACTGTGCTTTGTACTGCCAGTAGGCTTTGGAGTAGGTCATGGAAAATTCCAACACAAAATGTTGAATTTGTGTTCCCGATTTTCTAACTTTACCCCCAATTTCCAGTTTTTCGTTAATACAAAGAAACGCAGCTGGAAAGTTGGCCCGTTCTAGAGCCATTTCATGACATACAAACTCCATTTCCCTTTTTTTTAACGAAATTTTTTTTCTGTTGCAGTTTTAACCTTCCAGTCGTCGCGCGGTTTGCCCCGTCAGAACCACCACGCTGCTGTTGTGAACGTAAAACCAGGATTTTTTCAGCGGTATTGTAATAATACAACAGCGCGACACTGAAGTGTTAACATTTGGAAACTTCAAAAACTCTTGTTCAAACCGATCTGATACTTCCCATATCTTACAGAAACCTAAGTAGTAATAGCAATACCCAAGTAACATGTTTAGCTCAATAACAGTTTATTCAGCTAACTGAACCCAAGTAACATTTCAGATTTTGTCATGGTCCTATAATCGATTTCAAAATAAAGGTAATTTTTGGAAACCCTAATAAAACCAAAAAAAAGATTAGAGGACATTCTATCATCAATTTTGGATCGCATTTGAGTTCCTGTTAACTCTTAAAAAAATGCGTTAATAATTAAAATTGAATCAGCTCGCATATGTGTGGAAAAGCTTACTTTATGGAAATAAACTTTTTAATTTTGTCATATTCTACCAGGTTCTAGCTCATATCCCGGCCACCTAGAAGTTCGTGTCTTCAGCAAAGTTGTTCAGAAGCTTGAAAGCAATCTGAGTTTAGTTAGCTCCATCAAGTATTGCAATACTACAATTGAATGTTTTCAACGCTTTTAAAAATTAAGCATCGCCAAAAAGGATATTTATATCTCAAACCTCCATTCCAGAGTTCTGGTTTCCCATATAACATGACCAGAAATTTTTATTGGATTAGAATTGCATGCATATTGTCGCTTTTCACACTGTTTTGTTTAATGAAATACTGTTCAACAATTTTGAAGATACTATTTTGAGAGAATTACATAATATTCGAATTGAAATATATTTGAGTTGCATTCAAGCTTCTGAACAACTTTTCTGAGACACGAACTTTCTAAATGGTCGGATCATGAGCTATAGTCTGCTGTAACATAATCAAGTTACTTGCTTACTAGCGCAACGTAGCGGCAAAATTGCTAACCAAACAGTGCTGCATCAAATCGCTTTGAAGCTTTTCTGAACAACTTTGCTGAAGACACGATCTTTCTAAGTGGCCAGGATCATGAGCCTGAGCTTGCTACCAGGCATGGGAATTGTATCTTACACCACAGTTCATAGATTTGACAGGCTACCCAAACACAAAGCATCAATAGCCTTTCATGTGACAGCTCCGTGTATGCATTTGTTTACATCTGCCGAAGAGCGGTGCAAACACGGGCTGTCATTTCATACACGGAGTAAGTTATAAAATACATAAATAAAAGTTTTCCGTTTTCTCCGTGTAGAATAACTTGCAAACAGCATTCGAATCAGCTGATTTGAATCGTTTTGTGAAAATGCACACACACTGACTGAATGTTTTGTCTATCCACGATTATCGTTTTCGGGCAGCATCCTGAGGTGAATGTTAAATAATTCAGTCGCTGATATTGTGTTTCTGTTTCGTATAATTGAAATCTATTAGTGATAACAGCAACAGCATAATCATTCCGTTGCAATACATACAAACAAGTTCAATTTTATGTGCTTTACCGAACAAAAATGCAGAAACTCCGAAAACTTCAAAAATTGTGTTCCACTGCTTGAGTCTCGGATTCGGATTTGATTAACCGTTGGAAGATAAATATTACAGTTTTGAAGCGTCATGATATTTTTGTCTGGTTTATTTTTTTTTTAATTTGTCCCATCCCAGCCTACCATGTAGCGGCAAATTACGTATTAAATTAACACCATAATGTTTCTGAACAACTTTGCTGAAGACTGCAACTTTGTAGAAAGCAAGGTTTCCGAGATATCCCAGACAACCAGAAGTCGCATCAAAGTTTACGTAATAACTCGTTTATTCATACAAATTACATCAAAAACCGCAAAAAACGGTGGATAAAATCGGCAGTTTGATGAGTTTCCTCACATAAAACGCTTTTTCTGAGTTACATTTTGTTTCGTCACGTATACTGGTGCAAAGTAAATCGAATCAATCCGTAGCAGTTGTCAAATCAACATTTGTTATCATAAGTTAAGTCGTATTAGATCACAGGTTAGTCGGTAGAAAATATATACACTTGCATTGTATGGTATTATTCATCACATAATATAGGCACGTATATCGACTCCACTTTTGTACGTAGTAGGCCTTTTCGCGACATCTTATAAGTGAAATGTTGCACGTGCAAAGCCTCCAGATGATTTCGTTATACCCCAGACAACCAGAAGTCGCATAACAGTTTACGAACAAAGTCGTTTATAAGTACGAATAGCATCACACCCGCACTACATGGAGTGCGAAATCGTTTGACCGACGAGTTTCCTCGCATAAAACGCTTTTTTATGGGTTCATATGTACATTTCGTTTCGACCCGCATAAACATATAAAGTAAGTCGCATCAATCTGTAGCAGCTGTCAAATCAATTTTGTTGTTACAAATTGAGTCGTATAAGAGTACAGATTAGTTCGCAATAAAATATACACACTCGCATTGCATACTACTTTTCATCATATAAAATATGCACGTATATCGCCTCCACTTTTGTACGTATAAGGCCTTTTCGCGACATCTTATACGTGAAACTTTGCGCATATAAGCTTCGCATAAAGCAAAAGATGATATCGTATATGTACATTTTGGTTGTCTGGGATTACATCATGAGTATTATAGTTTTCAGGTGATGCTTACCTTTTCTTTCATTGAGAAATGTTTTTACCGGTGACATTTTCCGAATAACTATCGGTTGCTGATATTTGCTAATGCAATATACTGCCCATAATCGCATAACAGTCCCATGTCGACTTTGACCGATTTGCGTTTTTTGCATAAATAAACTCAACATCGTCCGATGCTCGATAAAAACTGCTAACAAAGTAGTCTTTGTTCCTAACTTGTACAAAAACAAACCCCACTTGTGTTGTCCCATCTTGAAAATATTCGCATAACAGTCACATCAAAGTCCGTATAGAGGTCGGGCTCAGAATGAGTACCACTTCTAGTACTACATTCGGTCTCTCGGTAATACTAGTTATACACTGATGTGTAGCGAAGTAAAGGACATCAATTATACAGTGAAACCTTCATGATTCGATGCTCTATATTTTAATATCGACTCATGGAATCATACTAGAAACAAAATTTGAGGGTAACTATGATGATTCGCTCAAACAGCTCTCCAAAGCATTTCTGTTCCATGAGTCGATGATCCCTTCAGATATCGACTCATGGAGGTTTGACTGTATTTAAAACATACTTGCTTACGGCATTGCAAATGTCATGTATTCACATTGTTTCGAAAATATTTTTAAATTAGTGGATGTCACACATCATTATGTATTTTCAATTATGATGCATAATTGATATTCATTTTAGATAAGGCTTATACAAATATTAATTTTCTTCTATGTCCGTAACCATCTGGGTGGTACGAGGAGGATAACAATAAATGAGGACCAAAAAAAATAAAGTTCATTCTACAGTTTTTTATTCAAACTTTGTATACCTACTTAAAACGATTCTTTGCTGGTGCTCAGGAATATTGAATTAAAAATTATTTTTGCGTTTTTCGATAACTGGTAAAACTGCCTCAAGGATTACTTGCTTGGCAGTGTGGAAAATAAAAACTTTTCAACGCGAAAGCAAGATTTCCATAAAAAAACCATCAGCCGAGTATCGTCTTCTTCATCTTGCTTATTGGGATTATACAGAAAGACTTTAGCTCGGCATGATACCACGAGCCACTGTAGTTATAGATTTACGGTCAAGGCTTACGAAGTTGCCTGAAACATTTGTTTCTTTCATTCTAGATCTCCCATATAACAGATTAGGAAGTTTCGCCTGAATTAGTTGTTCTGGAACATCTCGAATAATTTCCATCGGATTCCATTTCCGCATTATCCAAAAGATGATCTTCTGGATCTCTCATGACTGGGGACTCATGACTGTAAGCGCATTCCACATCATGACGTGTGTTTTGAGAAATCATTCAATCCGACTGTTTTTTATCTGGTGATTCTCCATGGACATACAATAAACTATCCGTAACTCGCTATTCCGTATCTCGATATCGAGTTAATAGAATGGTGTAGTAAATGGGGGTTTTCATGGATACCTTGATGGTCCCTTGAACGAAAGTTACCCCTGATTGTGTGTTTTTAACACGATATTTCCCCTAATTCGATAGTCGCCTTAACATCGAGTTACAGGAGAGTTGACTGTACTTCTGTTCTTCTTTCTGGCGTTACGTCCCAACTAGGACAAAAGCCTGCTTCTCCGATTAGTGTCTTATGAAGCACTTCCACAGTTATTAACTGAGAGCTTTCTATGCCAATTGACCATTTTTGCATGTGTATATCGTCGTGTGCAGGTACGAAAGATACTCTATGCCCTGGGAAGTCGACGAAAATTTCCAACCCGAAAAGATCCTCGACCGGTGGGATTCGAACCCACGACCCTATTGCTGAATAGCTGCGCGTTTACCGCTACGGCTATCTGGGCCCCCTGTACTATAATAACTATGTTTTATGGTCAAAGAACATAAATAGCAAATGAATTAACAAGTGTGGTTAATAACATTGAGTGTTTTAGTAGCTGTCGAACGAGCCGATGAGTATAATGGGACTGGTATGCAACTATATTGATATATTATATTGTATATAATCGCATAACAGTCTCGCTACGATTTTGTGCATTTTTATGCAAATTTTCAACTTGAATTCAAAAGAAATTTATTATGTACGCTCGTGTACTCAACAAATAATGATATGTAGAAAATATAACACATTTTAGGCCGAATAGAGACTCAAAATGGAGCGAAATTGTTTCCACATTTCAATCGTCTTTTTCTCAGTTTGTCGTTTTTCAACATGGGACTGTTGTGCAAAGAGGGGCAGTACACAGTGGTTTAAAATCCAAAAAACACGATCATCACCTTTTTCAGTAGCAAAGAGTGAAAATATTGCCATAGTATATTCGACAAAGTTACTGCATTTGTTAAGCAGCAACTTTTGACATTTACAAATTTTTGGTTAATTTACTCATAAGTTATATAAAATTTTTATTTTCTCTGTTTGTCATTAAAAGCATTTGGTTGTCTTAAACAAAGTTGTTGGAATTGTTAAATGAAGAAAAGTTGTCGAAGACACTTTAACTCTATCTATTAAAATAAACGAGGTATAGCGATTTTCATATAAAAACCACTTCAAAAGTACAAATACTCACTTAACTTTTTTCGTAGCAATTTTCATGGCTCACAATATTCCAAGACTATGTTTATAGTTTTAAAATACAAAACTTTGCTGAACATACCAAGACAAACATCTTCATTTTTTTCTTTGAGTTCTAAGCATTTTATTGGGGAAAGTTCACCATTTTTACACTAATATATCTCGAAAAGTTGCAAAAAGTGCAAACTAAATTTCATGCATTAGAAAGGGCAACATCTGTACTATGTTTTCCAGGTGGACTCATCCGTGTCTTCACGTGTCTTTGTCACCTATAAGTCAACTAAAGTTGGTTATATTGCTTTATATTTGCCTGCAATCTGAACCGCTGTTTATCATTGTAATTAACGAACCTACAGCTTGCTTGGATTGCTCAGGAGCTATTTGACAAGGTGATTTCTGCAATCATTGGAAGCAATAAATGCTATCTAAAAGGATATATTTCTGCTAGCACATAATGTCAATACTGAAATACCATAAATTTCCAAAAAAAGTTGTCTATTGTCTATTAGTATTTCGTTACGATTTGGAATTATCTCCACCATTGTAGTTTCTTTGGAGTTGTTCCACTAACATACTTTTTTCAATTAACAAGTCCGCTTATTTGCCATCCTACTTTTTAAAAATGTTACAATTTATACCACAGCAAGCCTTAAACGGACACAATTAATATCCTTTGATCAGGTATTAGATATTACAAAATGACGTATTTCAGTGCCACTAAACTGTCCTTTAATTGCTCATAAAAGACATCAATGAGACGGTCAAAATTTAAAAAGATTGCAATAGTAAAACCAACCACATAAACTTCTGTGTGCTACAACAATGCTTACTAATTTCTGCAAAACACATACCCCGTTGAATTCATACTTCCTTCAATTCAGAAAATTGGAAGAATTTGGCATAGCGTACATGGTCGTTGGAAGTTCTAAAACCCTATTTTATATAAAAAAAAAACAGACAAATAGTGGGAAATGCAAGAGTTATCTTTCTTAATCGCATGCTAGAGTCGTCGGATCTGTTGATGGTGATGAGCTTTAAGAAAAGTGACATTTGAAGTTTTCTTAGCTTTTAGTATCGAATATAGCGTATATGAAGAAACTTGATTATTCAGGTGAGGAGGGAACTGAGTGAACCAAATTTGGATGTTTATATTTAGTACACTCGAGTAAGAATAATTAATTGAATAATATGAATTTGTTCGGCGATGCATAGTACACATCGACACGTAAAGAAATTGTGCGGTAAGAACAACCATTTTGAGGGGGATCACTTGAGCTCTCGCACCAGCAATTTTCCAGACTAGAAAAGCGTTTGATTTTACCATGTCTGTAGTCAAAATCAGATTGATGATATTTATTCCTGTCAAATGTACCAGTTTACTATTAACGTAGTAAATTGTTCTGAAACACCGTGGTAGTTTAAGGGAATGGGCATAGTCAGCTATAATAGTAATATTTACCAAAGATTTTTTTCCCGTGTACATATGTAACAAATAAACTATCAAGATGAACAAAATAATAACTTTTTTGTTCAAAACCTTCGAACTCGTCATACTTAAAGCTTTGAATGATGTTATCTCAATTATGCGTAATTAAGCGCTAGTTATAAATAGTGCTCAGATACACATAATCAATACTTATAAGTACAAATATTCAAATTTTCAACTGGCAGAAAAGTGGAAAAGACACGCGAAGACACGGGATGCGTCCACTGGAAAACATAGTACAGATGTTGGCCTTTCTAATGCATGTTATTTTTGTTTGCAACTTTTTGCAACTTTTCGAGAGTATATTAGTGTAAAAAAGGTGAATTTTCCACAATAAATTGCTTATAACTTATAGAAAAAAATGAAGATATTGTCTTGGTATGTTCAGCAAAGTTTTGTATTTTGAAAATATAAACATAGTCCTAGAAACATTGTAAGCCATGAAAATTGCTACGGAAAAAAGTTAAGTGAGTATTTGTACTTTTGAAGTGGTTTTTATATGAAAATCGCTATACATCGTTTATTTTTAATAGATAGAGTTAAAGTGTCTTCGACAATTTTCTCTCCATTTAACAATTCCAA
Source organism: Aedes aegypti (assembly GCF_002204515.2). Taxonomy (NCBI): domain Eukaryota; kingdom Metazoa; phylum Arthropoda; class Insecta; order Diptera; family Culicidae; genus Aedes; species Aedes aegypti. Next base: position 6,131 of record NW_018735034.1, on the reverse strand, counting down.
ACAACTTTGTCGACGACACCAAATGCTTTTAACGACAAACAGAGAAAATAAAAATTTTATATAACTTATGCAGTAAATTTAATCAAAAATTTGTAAATGTCAAAGTTGCTGCTTAACACGTGCATTAACTTTGCCGAATATAGTATAGCAATATTTTCACTCTTTGATACTGAAAAAGCTGATGATTCGTGATTTTTGAGTTTTAAACCACTGTGCAGTATATCGCAAGGCGAGGAGTGCTATAAGTAGGGTGCAGAACCACTTGGGCACTTCCATGATTCACTTTGGCATGGGAAGGTTTTTCTCGGCCGATTTGTTCTGAAATCTTTGCAGTAAAGAAGCGTTTTTGGATCTCTCTCCCCTTCTTTCTGTAACGCAAGTTTCAAATTTTTGTTGGAACCCGTTACGCTTTAGCTCAATCCAGCTAAAGCGTTACGTTAATTTGTTGATGGTACTCTAATATGAGTGATAATGCAAATATATCTTAAAAAAATGCTATGTTGAAATTCTATTCCAACTCCGAATCTCGAACCACAACGGTAACAACTCCCGCACCAGTAAGATTCGATAACATCGAACACGGGAACCACTTAAGAAATGCATTTTCGTGAGCCCCCCGGCAACGACTTCCCATCGCATCGCACATCCTACACCGGTTCGCTGTTACGCACACGTTCGTAAACACGCGTGTTTAGCACAATTCCTTAGCACCCTGCTGCTTTGCCTCATCGGTTCGCCCCGCCGCCGTGCGAAGAAGTGCGTGTGCATATGCGAATGGATGGAATATCCGGCCGTTCGTACACATCGTCCTAATCTCCGGTTGCGACGGGTCGAGTCGCTGGCTGCCTCACCACCCTTAGAGTAGGGTGGGGGAAAAGTGTGAAAAATCTCAAAAAACTTGCTATGCAGTTTGACAGCGCGCACAATTTTAGTTTAGGACTCACTAGTCCAATTGAAAATCAAATTTACTCAGGATTTTCGTAAACATTAAAAGAACGTTTTGGAAAATTCCTGAGAGACTGATTTGGAAAAGTAGAGTACTTGAAAAATTCGAAAATATTAAAGCCAACTGGCGACGTTGGAATTTTCTACATCCCCATCAAAGAACTCCAGAGAGTAACTTATCATTCTTAAGTGGATATATTTAAACAAATGTTTTCAGTTGGCATATTTCCTGGCAAGATGGAAAAATGCCAAGGTTGTACCAATTTTAAAACCAGACAAAAATCCCGCAGAAACTTCTAGCTATCGTCCCAATCAGTTTGCTTTCCTCCATCAGTAAACTTTTTGAGAAGGTCATTTTGAACAGAATGATGGTTCACAGCAACGAACATTCAATTTTTAACGATGAACAGTTCGGATTCCCGCCATGGACACTCGATCACTCATCAACTTTTACGTGTAACAAATTTCATTCGTTCCAACAAATCTGAAGGCTATTTTACTGGTCTTGCTTTTCTAGACATAGATTTATTTGATAGTGTTTGGCATGAAAGGTTTGATCGTAAAAATAAAAAAAAAACTTCAATTTTCCAACATACATTGTTAGAATAATTCAAAGTTATCTGGTCAAATCCGTACACTGTCAGGTTAATTATCAGAACTCCCAGGTCCTAAAAGACTTCCTGTAAGAGCTGGTATTCCTCAAGGCTGCACTTTGGGATCATAATTGTACAATATTTTCACATATGAACTTACTGACCTACTAAGGGATGTCAAAAATCTTTGGGGCATTAAAAAAATGATTTGAATTGAGCTATTAGGCTTAAACAGAAACCCTTGCCCCATCTTACTCTATCACGAGAGAAGACTCGCGCCAAGAAGCGTCCGTTCGCGCCGCGCCATTCGTCTTCCTCCCCGGCCCGCATATGTTTGTATATACATTAGTAATAAATAGAAAATCCGATAATGCATTTCATTATTTCAATATTAGTTTGCATTAAGTATTATTTATTTCGCCTACCGGCAGCAGTCCCTATGTAACATCGTCACCATCCATCGATGTTCTTGGCTGAGACCAAAACCACCCAACAGCTGAGGGGCAGCACTGATCCGTCTTATGTAAGGGAGGACGGGGTAATATGGCCCCTTAAGGAATAAACTCGATTCAACTGTGAATTTGGTGGAAAGTTATTCTAAATCATGTTCACAGAGAAGTTGCATAAATAAACTCACTAGAATCAGTCATTGGATAGAGCAATCATATCTACGAAATTGAATTTATAAGAAATAACACCATATTCAACTATTTTTTAAACAGTGGGGTATAACGCGTCTCCGAATCCCAAACAGATTTTTTGTGTCTAAATCCAGGTGTATTCCAATTTTTTTAAATTTTTCATTTGATTGATAGAGATATGGTATGAAATGATAAAATCGGAATAAAATACCGTTTATCTCGGAAATAGCGATGGCGCATTTTACACCCAGTTCCCCTAGCCCACTTGGAAACGCATTTCGTGTGCCGACGACCGCAAGCCGGCCGAAAATCTGGAGTGTGGCTCCCCTTGCCCATCCCGGTTGACCGTTTGGGGAGATCTGACTACGGGATGGACCGGTATCGAACTTGAGGCACACATTTCGGACGGTCCATGTGATGAGCGAGTGTGTGTGTTTGTGTGTAGAGGGCGGGTTTGTTGAAATTTCTTGAGATTCTCTAAAGTTGGATGACACTGTTGATGCTTCTGTAGCTGCATTTCGTTGCATAGAGATTAAACCACTTTGCTTCAAGTAAATCTTCTTTCATCCTGGCGAAGGATTGGTTTTTCAGTGAATTATGCATTTTACATAGTGTACTCTGTGAATCCTCATGTTTGACGTCTTTCAACCAACACCAATCAAACTACTTCAAAATCAAATCCAAATTCAAATCCAATCCATATTCAATCCAAATCCAATCCCATTCCAGCTTCTGGGGATAAGCTTTCAATCTTCTGAGGACAAGCTTTCCAGCTTCTGGAGAGAAGCTTTCCAGCTTCTGGAGAGAAGCTTTCCAGCTTCTGGAGAGAAGCTTTCCAGCTTCTGGAGAGAAGCTTTCCAGCTTCTGGAGAGAAGCTTTCCAGCTTCTGGAGAGAAGCTTTCCAGCTTCTGGAGAGAAGCTTTCCAGCTTCTGGAGAGAAGCTTTCCAGCTTCTGGAGAGAAGCTTTCCAGCTTCTGGAGAGAAGCTTTCCAGCTTCTGGAGAGAAGCTTTCCAGCTTCTGGAGAGAAGCTTTCCAGCTTCTGGAGAGAAGCTTTCCAGCTTCTGGAGAGAAGCTTTCCAGCTTTCGAAAGGATATTTTCCAATCCAAATCCAATCCGAATCAAATCCAATTAAAATCCAGTCCAAATTTATGAGTCAACTCTATGCAATCATCAAAAGTGGTAATTTCACAATAAATGTGTGCTCTTTATTTAAACTATCTTGAAGACAGCTTTCTCCTGTCCTAGAAACTCATGTTTGTAATTTGCATTTTCTTACGGCTCTACCGAAAATTGAGGAAACCCGTACCTAACCTACCTCAGAACAGACCATCCAGCAAGCTCTGCGTATTGGGTTGTTTCCCCCAAAACCACAAAGCTTCCGTCCGATTCCGGCAAATTGAGTTCGATTTCGATCCAAAATTTCAGCAAGCATCAATCGGCTTAGTCCGGCACAATGACGGTGATGATGACGCTTGTACGAATCCCCTTTTCAGTAGCAATCACCGAGGCCGATGAGAAGAGAAAGGACGTTTGCCACTCGGTCACAAGAGCCAGGAATATATTAATCGAATAGAGCTAGAAATATATTCGTCTTTGCATACGTTTTCCTCGTTAGTTGGTTCGGGTCTTCAAGAAGACGATGATGACGACGACGCCTCATCCCATTATCAGAAATGCACAACTTCCCAAATATATTGGTCCGAGTATTCCTTCCAAGACGTCCATCCGAAAGCATTCGACCTAGGCCTGGCCAATGTCCTGCACAAGGCAGAGACTTTCCTCCAGACCTTCCGCCGTCCACCCGAACCATATCTCTTCCTGTTCCGAAAAATCAAACCCAAACATGAGCCTCCTCATCCTTGCTGCTTCCGAAGGAATGAGAAGTCTCATCAATATTGGTTCCCATCCCAGAGTCTCTCTTTCGTTCTCCACCCTACCCAAACTAACCTCACCCCTCAACCGAGTTTGGAAGATTTCTTAACGAAATTTCAGCTATCGACCCGAACCTCCTAAGAGGAAGGATGGCCGGGCTTTGTGTGGGCCAAACGACGACCGACCACAAAATGTCCAGAAGACGGCATCCCCCCAAGAAGACCGAAGACGATGCATACATAAGGACCCTTTCGGATCATCTCCTCGGAACGAAACGTTCATATTTTAATGCAACGCCTTTGCTAGGTACGGGGGAGCTGTTTGGTGCAGAGCGAGGAATATTTGAGGATGCGTGCGTTTTCGGATGCACAATTTTCTTCTGCAAGTCGGACATCGTGTGTGTGGGACGTAAGGAAAATATATTGCCGATGAGAACGAAGGCGAGATTCTGCTGGGAAGTGGGACAGGATGCGGAAGGGATAGGCTCAAACAGAAGCCTCTTTCCAGTTTTGACTTTCTTGAGCAATGTGATTTGGGAAGAGGTGAGGTGTATTTTAAGAAAATTTCCTGGCGAAACGGTGTCCGAAAAGGACTATGGAGGTCAACTAATATAGGTTCTGATCAGCTCAGAAGTTGAAAAGCTTCTCCTAAGAAGCTAGAAAGCTTCTCTCCAGAAGCTGGAAAGCTTCTCCTCAGAAGCTGGAAAGCTTTCTCTTCAGAAGCTGGAAAGCTTCTCCTCAGAAGCTGGAAAGCTTCTCCTCAGAAGCTGGAAAGCTTCTCCTCAGAAGCTGGAAACCTTCTCCTCAGAAGCTGGAAAGCTTCTCCTCAGAAGCTGGAAAGCTTCTCCTCAGAAGCTGGAAAGCTTCTCCTCAGAAGCTGGAAAGCTTCTCCTCAGAAGCTGGAAAGCTTCTCCTCAGAAGCTGGAAAGCTTCTCCTCAGAAGCTGGAAAGCTTCTCCTCAGAAGCTGGAAAGCTTCTCCTCAGAAGCTGGAAAGCTTCTTCTCAGAAGCTGGAAAATTTTTCCCAAGAAGCTGGAAAATTTTTCATCAGATGTTTGGAAGCTTATCCTCAGAAGCTAGGAAGCATCTCCTCAGAAGCGTGGGAGCTTCTTCTCAGAGGCTTAGAAGCTTCTTCTCAGAGGCTTAGAAGCTTCTTCTCAGAGGCTTGGAAGCTTCTCCTCAGAAGCTTGGAAGCTTCTCTCCAGAAGCTAGAAAGCTTCTCCTCAGAAGCTGGAAATCTTTTTCTCAGAAGCTGGAAAGCTTCGCCTCAGAAGCTGGAAAGCTTCTCCTCAGAAGCTTGGAAGCTTCTCCTCAGAAACTTGGAAACTTCTCGTTAGAAGTTTGGAAGCTCCTCGTTAGAAGCTTCTCATTAGAAGCGTGGAATCATCTCAATGGAAGCTTCTTTTAAGAATCATAAAACCTTCTCTCTAGAAGCTTGAAAGCTTCTTGTCATAAGCTTGGAAGCTTCTCGTTAGAAGTTTAGAAGCTTCTCATTACAAGCTTGGATGCATTTCAATACAATGGCTTGGAAGCTTCGTGTTAGAAGTTTGGAAGCTTCTCTCTAGAAGTTTGAAAGCTTATTATTAGAAGCTTGGAAGCTTCTCCTTAGAAGCTTGGAAGCTTCTCTTTAGAAGCTTGGAAGCTTCTCTTTGGAAGCTTGAAAGCTTCTCTTTAGAAGCTTGGAAGCTTCTCTTTAGAAGCTTGGAAGCTTCTCTTTAGAAGCTTGGAAGCTTCTCTTTAGTAGCTTAGAAGCTTCTCTTTAGAAGCTTGAAGCTTCTCTTTAGAAGCTTGGAAGCTTCTCTTTAGAAGCTTGGAAGCTTCTCTTTAGAAGCTTGGAAGCTTCTCTTCAGAAGCTTGGAAGCTTCTCTTCAGAAGCTTGGAAGCTTCCTTCTAGAAGCTTGGAAGCTTCCTTCTAGAAGCTCGCAAGCTTCTCGTTAGAAGCTTGGAAGCTTATCGTTATAATCTTGGAAGCTTCTCGTTAGAAGCTTGGAAGCTTTTCGTTAGAAGCTTGGAAGCTTCTCGTTAGAAGTTTGGAAGCTCCTCGTTAGAAGCTTCTCATTAGAAGCGTGGAATCATCTCA
>NW_018735033.1:0-33329 GCF_002204515.2 Aedes aegypti | reverse complement strand
ATTTTGAATAAGAACTTTTGAAAGGACCAGTACAAATAGGGCTCCAGTAAATCCTCCAGGAGAGATTTCTTCAATAATTCCTCTCGAAATATCTAAAGATACTGCTCCAGATGTTTCTTCAAGAATTATTTCGTAGATTCTTCCAGGGATTTCACCACAAATTCCTCCAAGATAATCTCTACCGTAACCCGTAACCCCAACTCCTCCATTCTCCAGAGATTCCACTAGCGGTTTAACCAGAGATTCCTCCGGGAAGAACTTTTGTTCGCTACCAGATTTTCTATACCGGTTCTGGAAGGGTTCCAGAAATGGCTTCAGCAATTCGTTCAGGAATTTTGCCAGCAGTTCCGAAAGGGATGTCTCCAAGGAGTTTTTATACACAGATAAAAGTATTTAAATGTCACGGTACAGTAAACTGGAGAATATAATAAAATTAAAATAATTTCATCAATTGTTACAGCATCACGTTTAATTATCAACTACAGATGCTTGAATGTTACATGATCGTGTAAATTTAAAGTGCATTCGATTGAAAAATAACACTGCGGAATACGTTTTTGTCTCAAGCGCCTAAATACCGCTATTTACAAAATTAAGGGTTGCTGAATCCATTGCCGTTTTCAAAAGTTTCATAACACGTATATATTTTGAGATATTGACTTTTAAAAATGCTAAATTTGACGATTTCAACCAACTTGCATGCAAGTTTGCCAGCTTGTATTGCAAATTTATTTGCCACAAAATGCAAACTTCATGTGTATATAAATTATTATCAACAAAGTTCATAATACTTTCGATGCTTAAAAGTTATGTTTCGATGAATTTGAAAAGTATTGTATGTTGCCATATAAGAGAAACAAAGTATTTTGTACGGCTACTGCAAGCATGTTAAAAAAATCGACTTGAATTAAATTTAATCATGCCATTTCAACCAAATTTTATCTGAAATAAAAGTTTAAGTCATGATGGATTAGATTATTGAAAAAATGATAAATCATACTTGAAATTTAATGTAAACATCAATGTAAACAATTTTATACAACTTTGACGACCTGTAGCTAAAAATTGTGACGTGCTGGAATATTTCTGAGAACGGCATCAGATACAGCAATCCCAAATCTACTAGAGACTCGTTATTTGATCCTTGTCATTGTCAATGTCATTTTTGTTACGCTGTGTAAGAGATTAATCGTTGACAGTTTATTTTGATGCTCCAAATATGTTAATAAAAAAAACTGAAATTCACAACATGCTTTTAGCTGTGTAAGCATATTTCTAAATACATTCCTTTTGCGATTTCACCGTAGATTCTGACGAAAAGCCTCCAGTGATTCCTACAGTAAAATCTTTACTTGGATTTCTCCAGGAATATCTCCAAGAATTCTTCTGGTAACTTTTTCTGGAATTATTGCAGAGACTACTTCAAGAACTTGTCCATAGATTCTTCCAAAAATTCTTCAATAGATTTCCCCATATATCCAGCTTTTTACGCTAGCTACGGAGAGTTATTCGATCTTGACGTTTCTACGTATTTTATGATTTGGTCAAGGTAAGCCATAATTTGAGATTGCTGATTCCACTGTACGAAATTTTCACGCAATTGGTTTGCCGGGTGTTATTTCTTTGAATTCAAATTCTTCAAATGTATCGTATACTGATATGCAACCTTATTTGTACAATTTTAGGCTTCATAGAAGATTTCCCTAAGATTGAAGAAAGAGTTAATATGGCTTAGGTAAAGGCATAGTCTATCTACCAACGACCTCAGATTGTCTTGCTATCACGGGCAGATTACGAAGTAAAACCTATACAGACTGAGAAATATATAGCCGAAATGACTAAGGAACCCTCATCGCAATCAAATTATTTTCTTTTGAAAATGAAAGTTGGCACTGGCAGAACTTGAAAAAACACGAAAATACATTTATGAAACTACGGTTTGGGTGTTTAAAATTCACCTACCGCAATCCGGGGTAACATTGATCAGCGGGGTAAAATTGATCGCAATGACCCTCTTCGTAAAAAGCAGGAATCAACATTTATTGATGATATTTTCAATGCATGAATGATGATTCTCTTTCTTCTATTCATGAGCTAATAAACAATAAGTTTTTAGTGAAAAATAAGCTGTGTCCATTAGCCTGGGACACGTTTATACGAAAAATTTAGATTCTCGCTCCAGTTCACTTTTTGGATTGCATTTAGGTGTCATAACAACTGTGCAAAATTTCAGCTCGATCGGAGAAACTATTTTTTAGCGCCAGTCGTTCAAAGTTTGTATGGGATTTACTATGGGAAAACTTATTTTTGCAAAGAAAAATCGCCAGAGGTCGCCCATTGGCTTCTATAATAATTCTGAACACAGATCACGATAGGTATTTCTACGATGAACAACATTGCCGAAGACCGCAAAGCAGCCCGATGCTTGTAAAAAAAGTTATTAAGCATAGACTATTCGGAAATTTTGCCCGATTTTGTTATTATTGTTATTCCTTTACGTGTTAATCAACGTCGCCTTGCCAATAGGTTTTTATTGAATAACTTTTTTCACAAGTGTCGGATTCAGGCTTTGCAGAATTCGCTCTCATTTGAGTATGAAGCACGATCAAAGCAAGCAAAGAAAAACATTCCATCTGTTGCGGTCCACGATCGTCATTGTATCGCAAGGTGTAACAAGTCTGATAAATGGAAGCAGCGAGCGAGAGCCCCAAAGAGAGAGCTATGATAAAACCCATTTTACTCGATTGTTTACCGTTGGGGATAGGTGTTTTTCTTTACTGGCACGATAAACAATCCACGAACTTCCAATAGCAATAGTGTCCCCCAGGCTTGGAGCATGTTTAGAGGGGTTTTTATCATACATTATTATCCCCCCAATCTGATCAATGTTGTAGCAGTATACGATAAACAGTCTCTCATAATGTGCAGCATTTTATGATAGTTACAGAGAGCGATACGTGAGCGATTCTCTCAATTTTCTCAGGATTCAATCCCTGGTCGGATTGTTTCGCGGTCTTCGGCAATGTTCTTCATCGTAGAAATACCTATCGAGATTTGTGTTCAGAATTTTTATAGAGGTCAATGGGTGACCTCTGGCGATTTTTCTTTGCAAAAGTATGTTTTCCCATAGTAAATCCCATACAAACTTTGAACGGCTGGCGCTAAAATATAGTTTCTCCGATCGAGCTGAAATTTTGCACAGTTGTTATGGAACCTAAATGCAATCCAAAAAGTGGACTGGAGCGAGAATCTAAATTTTGTCCCACACTAGTGTCCATGCGTAAATTTTTCAACTTTGTAAACAATGATTTTCATGATTATGGATGACACCATTGAAGAATCATGCCTCACATGAGTTCTGAAAACGATATGAGCAAGAGAAATGCGGTTGGTACTAAAAATGACATCGCCAAAAATGATTCCGCTGTCAAAACCTTCATAAATATGTTCAATAAAGCATAATTCACAAATTATTATAAAGCGTGAAGAATTTCCTCAGGAAATTGCCTATCTTAAGGCGTATTCCACAATCCAAGGTGTTTTTAATTTTAAAATACAGTGATCCCTCCATGAGTCGATGTTCCATGACTCGATATCGACTCATGGAACCATACTGGAAACAAAATTTCATGGTTACTATGATGGTCCCTTCAAACAGCTTTCCAAAGGATTGCTGTTCCATGACTCGATATTTCCATGAGTCGATGGTCCCTTCAATATCGACTCATGGAGGTTTCACTGTAACTAAAAAGGTATATGACTTGTAAGAGTTTGGCCTTCATGTACGGCTTCAGGGACCATGATTTTAGTAAGTAATGATATTTTCAATATTACCGTACGATGTTTTCATGGCATCCCATATCAGCTAAATAAAAATATAATTTAAAACAATTTTGAAACCTGTTTTAAACTTTCAGAAAACAAAATATAGTACATAGACACGAGCAATGGGCGGCAGTACTTGTTTTAAAAATATAAAATTTGCACCACATGCATTTTCAAATCAAATGTTCAAGAAATATTCAAAAAAATGATCAATGTTACCCCGGATTACGGTACCTCAAATTTTACGTGAATTTATAGAGTCTTCACTCACTTGTTGATAATTCTGATGCCAATTCGGGTACACTAGTATTTCATTATTTTTGCTCATATGGGGTATTTGAAAAATATGTACGTTTCGATGGAGAACAAGAAATTTTCACATGGATTTTATTTCTTCTCCAGTCAAATCTCAATGGAAAAATAAGATTACTGCATAATCTTTAAAGAACCATACACAGCTAAAAATATGTTGAAACTTTAAATGTATTTTCATGCACATATTTGGAGTATCAAAATAAACACAAGTTTCAACTACCAATCACCTATGTTTCAATTAAATTTGCTTTAATTTTACACGATCGTGTAAAACTCAAGCATTTCTAGTTGAACATTCAATTTAAATTCATTAAAATCCACATGATAAAGCCTAAGAAGCTGTATTTATCCAATAATTCTTCCAGAGTCTCCTCTAAGAATTCCTCCAGGAAAATCTCTACAGGGATTTTTACAGAGATGTCATCAATGCTTTCCCAGGTAACACTACGACAGTTTCTTCAGATATTTCTCCAATGATTTCACCAGAAATTCTCCAGAAAGGGGAAAAGCACTCTTTTTCGACCCGCATATGCCAATTTAAGAATTTTCATACAAAGTAGGCCAAAATCGTATGGATGGGTCGAAAACTAATGCTATGTTGAAAATTGGTGCTTTCTCCTAGTCCTTTCGAGATTCTTCTAGAAATTATTCCTGAGACTTTCTTCAGGGATCGCTCAAGGATCTTTATCAGGATTTGTTCGGGAGATTCATCTGGGGATTCTACAACAATTACCTATACTAATTATTCTAAGGATCTTTCCAGGTAGTCCTCCAGGGATTATCCTTCAAATTTCTCCAGAGATTCGTTCTGGGCCTCCAAAAAAATCAATTCGCGGATTCCTCCAAGAATTCCTTTAGAAATATCTACATAGATTCACCACTCTAGGGATTTCATCAAAAATAATACGAATTCCTCCTGGGATTCCTTCGCAAATTGTTTAGAGATTTTACTAGAAACACTTTTCCTGAAGAAGTCTTCGTTCTTGGAGGGATTCCAGGAGTAATACCTGGAGAAACCTAGAGTAATCCCTGGTTGAATTTCCAGAGAAATCCTTGCAGGAACATGAAATATGCTTTTCGGCTACGATTTATCTTTCCAACGAGTTTTCTTTTCAATATAAAAACTATCTAGACATTAAAACTTACAGTCATTTCTCTACCAGCTCATCCCTGAAAACAATTTCTAGAGGAAACCATGTAGATTTTTTTCTGGAACAATCCTTGGATAAATTCGTGAAGAAAAAGCTAGAGACATCTCTGCAGCAATTCCTGTAGAGATTTTCCTGGAGAAATCTCTGGAGGATCTCTGACAAAACTCCCGTACGAATCTCTGAAGGATTAGCTAAGCAAATTTTTGTAGGACTCCTGGAGGCGGTGTTTGGATTGTGATCCGAATAAGCCGATTGAATCTTATTCGGACAGTGTAACAGTTCGCGAACCATTGCAGTTCGTGGCACATCGTATTCGGAAAGCCCTATGAATCTAAACATTTACTCTCTCGTTTGGTACGTGGCACGAAAGCGTTCAAGAGAAGCAACTCTCACAGACTGCAACAGTATCAAGCCATTCAGGTGATTTATGTTTTTCATAAACTTGGTAATAACATTCATATTTTCTGGTAATACAGCCTTTTACAACCTAATTATAATCTATTGGACCATTGAACACCCCTTTGGTTTCAAACATAATACAGAAAATGGAAAATATTCGCCTCTGTTTCTTGATCAGAATGAGAGTGGGTCAGTGAATGTTACAAGTGTTGTCACACAGTGATCGGCGCCAAACAGTGGGTGGTGTGTGTCTGTCTTGTTTTCGCTCATGGCTCGTATAAATGGGATGAAATTATGGCTCGTGTGTCAATGATCGTTAAATTTTCCAAAGCCTGCCTGGAGGCATCTCTGGAGTATTCCCTGGAGAATCCTTGGAGGCACCCAAGGAAGAGTTACTGTAGAGATTCTGCTAGGATTCCAAAGAAATACATGTAAAAATATTCTGGAGATATCCTTGAAATAATCCTTGAAGGAAACCATGAGAAAATCCCAGGAGAAATATCTGAAGGAAAGATGTTCCAAATATAATCCCTGGAGAAATTATCAGAATAATTTCTGATGAAATTCCTGCGGGAGCCCATATGAGAATCTCTGGATAAATTTTAAGCGGAGCTCTTGGTAAATTCCCTGGAGGATTTTTTGGAGGCCCAGAACGACTCTCCGGAGAAATTCCTGAGAAATCACTAAAAGATTATCCGGCGAAAATCTTGGAGTAAGTCATGTAGCGACTTTTCTGATGATAAATCTGGAAGAATTCCTGGAGAAAATTCTTCGGGAATCCCTTGAGGAATTCGTGAGTTATAGAACACCTGGAGGAGTTCTTGATAGAATCCCTGGATGAATTCCTGGTAGAATTTGTTGGGACAACTGACAGCTGGTGAAAATGGTCTAGACTCACGCATCTGGAGATCAAATCTCCACGAAACACACACATACATGCACATTTGTTCAATATATGGGGACTTCAATGCGACGTCATAGTCAGTTTGATATCTACACATGACATTCGAGAGCTTTTTAGTTGGATTTTTTTTCCAACCAGCAAAAATCCAACCATCAAGTCATACCATGTAGTGCAGCTCCAACGAGTGAATCCCCACTGTGAACTTATTAAATTCCACTAGAATTTGTATGCTTTCACAGATTCGCATATTTTGACTTCAACTGCCAGCCTTCTTCAGTGTCGTGTTCTAAACTCGACTTTTTTCGAAATCGAAAACAACGAGTCTTGTCTAGAAAACGACACTGAAGACGGCTTGTACAGTTTGAGGTCGAAATACGCTTATCAGGTCGAAGGATACAACTCTAGTGGAATTCAATGGTACATGTAGTGCCAGTTTCAGTCTTCATTTATTTAAAATTTAAGTGTTTCGGCTAAATTCCTTGCACGAATTCTATGGTGCTACGAATGCAAAACTGATCATTAAACGCTCGATTGATAACAAGAGTGTTCGAAAATTCAACCAAATTATCATTGCAAATTGAAACGAAAATAGAATGATCAACCGTCTTTGCATTCTTGAATAAGAGCCCAACTGTTAACAGGGGGCCTGGCTTGACCTCGCCATACAACCATAATCCATACCCACGCGTACGTCAACTAATTAACATTTTCCTTGCTTATCGTTCCAGTTCAACGGAAACGGTCACCCAGAGGACCTCAAAATAGCAATCATCGGTCAGAGCAACTTTGCAGCCGAAGTTCTGGAAGTCCTACTAGAGCATCACCACATTGTGGTCGGAGTGTTCACCATTGCCGACAAGGGAAGCCGCGAGGACATCCTTGCCACGACTGCCCGGCAACTTAACATACCGGTTTTTCAAGATTTCGGCATGGCGACGCAAGGGTGTTCCCATTCCGGAAGTGCTGGAGAAGTACAAGTCGGTCGAGCGAACTTGAACGTGCTGCCATTCTGCAGCCAGTTCATACCAATGGAGGTGATTGATGGAGCCAAATTTGGCAGCATTTGCTATCATCCGTCGATATTGCCCAGACATCGTGGAGCGAGTGCCATTTCATGGACTTTGATCGAAGGGGATGATACGGCCGGGTTCTCGATCTTCTGGGCTGACGATGGACTGGATACCGGACCCAATTCTGCTGCAGAGACAATGTCCGGTGGTACGGAGATGATACACTGGACACATTATACAAGAGATTCCTGTATCCGGAAGGTGTCACAGCAATGGTGGAAGCAGTGAATATGATTGCGGATGGGACTGCACCGAAGATTACGCAGACTGAGATCGGGGCCACCTACGATCCTGCGCTATTCCGTGAAGAGAATCAGTTTATTGATTTGAATCAATCGCGGAGAGGATTTTTAACTTCATCAGAGGGTTGGATTCAGTGCCTGGGGCATTGGCGGTGAATTATCGGGGATGATGGAAGTGAGTGTCCGTGCGATTGCACGGAGCATCTTTATGTGGCCCAGCCATGCTCGATAACGCTAAACGAGTGAACTTCAAGGGATCAGCAGGTCCAGCTTTTGTGGATCGCGATGGAATTTTTATCACCGCATCGGACGGACAGTTGGTGAAGGTGAAACGTGTGAAAAAAGGAAGCAAGATGATCCAGGCTAGTCAATGGTTTACCCAGGCGGGTAAGAAGGTTATACCATTAGAGTTGAATGCACGAGAAGTTGAGATGGAGGAAATACTCAAAGGAATTTGGAAGTCCATCTTGAAGGTGGAAATAGAAGCGGAAACAGACTTCTTCGCCTGTGGTGCCGGTTCCATGGATGTCGTTCGCTTAGTGGAAGAAGTCAAAGATGCATTGGAGATCCGTTAGAAAACGAAAATCTTTTCATGGCACCTAGCTTCCAGGAATTTCTGAACGAAGTAATAAGTAGAACAAGGAATGGAACAAGCCAGGAAAGTTCCGGACCGGATTATGAATCGGTAGTTTTGAGAGAGAACAAGAAGACAATTTCCGTACCAGTGCAGATGTTTGTAAATGGTAGGTTCATCGACGCAGAGAACAAAAGACTCTGGATATCATCAACCCTACGACGGAGCAAGTAATCTGTAAGGTCGCTGCAGCATCCGCGTCAGATGTGGATTACGCTATAAGATGTGCTCATGACGCTTTCAAGGGCGTTTGGAGTCAAGTATCTGCCAGAGAGCGTGGGCAAATGATGTACAAACTGGCTGACCTTATGGAACAGTACAAGGAAGAATTGGCAACCATTGAATCCGTTGACTCAGGTGCAGTATACACCCTGGCTTTGAAAACTCACGTGGGCATGTCGATTGACGCGTGGCGTTATTACGCGGGATGGACGGAATAAGATCGAAGGATCGACAATTCCCGTTAATCCAGCTAAACCAAACAACGTACTCACCTTCACCAAGCGAGAACCGGTTGGAGTTTGTGGATTGATCACCCCTTGGAACTATCCCCTGATGACGCTCTCGTGGAAAATGGCTGCCTGCATTGCTGCTGGCAACACCTGTAGTAATCAAACCTGCCCAAGTTTGTCCTTTAACTGCATTGAAGTTTGCGGAACTCTCGGTGAAAGCTGGATTCCCACCGGGTGTAATCAACGTAGTTACGGGAGCTGGATCTGTCACCGGCCAAGCCATCTCGAACATCCCCTGTACGAAAACTTGGCTTTACTGGATCAACACCTATTGGCAAAAAAATTATGGCCTCATGCGCCGAATCGAATATCAAAAATGCTCAATGGAACTTGGTGGCAAAAGTCCACTGATAATTTTCGCTGATTGTGACATGGATAAGCCGTTCGATTGGGATGTCATCCGTGTTCTTCAACAAAGGTGAAAACTGCATAGCTGCTGGACGGCTGTTTGTAGAGCACAAGATTCACGACGAATTTGTGCGAAAAGTAGTGAAAAACATCAAAACTATGACCATAGGGGATCCGCTAAATCGAGGAACAGCTCATGGTCCACAGAATCACAAAGCTCACATGGACAAGCTGGTAGAGTATTGCCAGATTGGAGTAAAGGAAGGGGCTAGCTTGTCTATGGAGGAAAACGAGTGCCCCAACATGAAGGGTTGGTTCTTCGAGCCGACTGTCTTCACCAATGTGCAGGATCACATGTTCATAGCAAAAGAAGAATCTTTCGGGCCTATCATGGTCGTCTCAAAGTTCCACAGCAGTGATTTTGACGCATTGGTTCAGAGGGCCTAACGCTACAGAATACGGTCTTGCCAGCGGAGTGTTCACCAATGATATCCGAAAGCAATGCTGTTTGCCGATAAAGTTGAAGCTGGAACCGTCTTTGTCAATACGTAAACAAGACAGACGTTGCTGCTCCTTTTGGAGGGTTCAAACAAAGCGGATTTGGAAAGGATTTAGGTAACTTATGAGTACAATCGATCATCAATCAATTTAATTGATCTTTGTTACTTTTTCAGGCCAAGAAGCACTGAACGAATATCTCAAAACCAAATGTGTGACCATTGAGTATTGATAACACCTCCCAAGGCATGGCATCTCATCAGCATATAAGCTTATTATGTAAATCATCAATAACGTGTGCATTTATTACATTAAGCCGCTACTTAGTGTTAAGAAAAATACAGAAATCCTTATTTCAATCACAGTTATCCGCTAATTTCAGAATCTACAGTTTCCTCCTTGGTCCCATCAATTTCAACAGGCTTAGATTCAACATCTTCTGTGTCCTGCATAACTTCACCTGCATGAGCCGCTCTTTCTTCGTTCAGCTCAGCAATTTCGTTCTGCACTTGTTCCTCAACCAAGCAGTAATTTTCTTCACAACGTCTTCAACATCATTCTCCTCTTCGTCTACTTCAATTAGCTCTATTTCATTTGCGCTAGATTCTCCGCCAATTGTAGCAACGCTCATCTTTCGACTGAGTTCCAAATACTCGTCAAACAATTGGTTTGAAAGACGTCGTTCAAGCTTGCGACACGCCTTATCCAAATTATCAATCGTCGAATCAACCTCGCCGGGTATTATTCTCACAGTGACAACGAATGAACTGACGAAACTTTTGAATAATTGGATGGGAGTCCAGATTGATATTTTTACGAAATTCTTCAATATCATCGTATTGTTTCCCAATACTGATCAACTTGAGTGTTCAAACAAGTGTTCAACGTGCGCTTCTTCAGAAAACTCTCCGGTTGCCTCCGTAACAATGTCGTACAATTCATCTTCGTAAGTTTATCGATTTCCTCCTGAATTTCAATGAACTTCCGATAAACAGGATCCCGCTGAAATTCGTTATCTACGTTTGGTATCAGCTCTGGATCTAGTATTGGTATGGGCTTTGGAGATGTTAAAATTTCAAGCAAGTTATGGTCCGGACGTATTGAATCCATGAAATCTTCCTCAGCGGAATCCGAAGATTCAGAAGAATCATCAAAGTTAGACTTCAAATCTTCGCTAGACGTCTTTACAGATTGCGATATAATCTTCTCGATAATTTGCTGTCTAAGTTGTCATTTTCAACGATTTCTTGTTCATGTTCAGATGAATGGACTTCTAGCTCCTCTGGGATCTCTTCTTCAGATTCAATCGATGGTGTTTCTGAGCCTTTGGTTCTTCCTTGATGTTTTCCAGGAAATCGTCAACCTTCTTAAGCTTCAACCCGATTTGATCATAATCTTCCATAATGTTTGCCAGTGATTATGAATTTGATCGATATGCGCGTTATACAAATCCTTCTGAGCAGTGACTCGATCGATCAGGCATTGCAGCTTTTCCTGATCCTTTCTGAATGCTTCCAATCTGTACTCGTTGAAGTCATGTTCTTGTCCACCAATTGAAATATTCTGTTCCTCAAGGTTCATGTCAACCAAGTTTTGCTGTTCAATCAGACGATCAATTACCTTCTCCTTAGATTCTTTTGCCTCTGTTCTAGCTTCCGCGATTTTCGACTCGTTCGAGTTCCTTTCCATATTTCGCAACACACCTTCGTAGATAATCGGCTCTGTTCGTTTCGCCTTGGCGGTATGAGGTCGTGCCATTTTTGTGCTCGATTCGTCTCCGGGTCGCTTTCCAAAATTTTTGCTGCTTTGAAGAACTTTTTGTATTCATCGATACATTCCGCGATAGACTTCTCTTTCTCTAATTTAATTGGAGGCTTCGAAGGCGATACTTCGTTTTCACTGTCCGTAGAGGTGGTTGAATCCTGACGATAGTTCGTAGCCAGTTTTGGATGCTTATTTGGAACGATTTTGTCAAAAAGATCTTCACTGTCCGATGAATCCGTGCTGGACGTAACTGAAACGCTACTGCTCCGGTATTCTTGATCTTCGTTCGTTATGTCCGTTGGCTCTGATTCAGAGTTGTCAACATCATTTGTGGACACAATCTTGTATTTCTTGCACTCGGTTGAAGGCGGACGAGACTCCACCTTGCTGATCAGTTCTCCATCTTTGGATTCCATTGTAATCGATATTTCTTCGTTGTTCTCAATCAAAACGTTCAGGGTGTCGTCTTCCTTTTCAGTGGACATTACTTTTTCCATATTCTTACTAAGAGGTTTTGGGGCGGGCTGTTCTTCTATTTGTTGCTCTTCTTCTACATCGGTAGGTTCAATTTCTTCAATCAACGTTCTAGGTTCAGTGTCAAAGCTTGGGGAAGTTAAGGGTGATTCGTTGGTTAGATTCACAATGTTTTCAATTGGCTTATCCAATGCCTCATGATACTCAGGCGACGAAGGTCCTGAGTCACATTCAGCTGTTTCGATTACTATCTCTTCTATCAGCTTTTCAGAACACGGCTTCGCGATGACCTCATCCGGTTTGCAATCGTAGTTTTCCTTCGCTCCATCGCTATCTGAAGATATTTCTTCAATTAATTTCTTAGGTGACACAGCTTTGATATCTTCAATAGTAGCTTCAATGTCTTCTTCGCTGGTCTCAATTACTTCTCCATCGCCATCAGCTCCACCACCCCTGTTTGTAGCAAATCTCTGGAAATACCCGAAGACCCTGTGGCACTAGGAGTAGTGCAGAACATTTTTTTCGACTTCAGCCCAAGCCTGTTCATTAGTTTTTTGATTGATTTCCAACATGGAGCTCATATCCTTGCCACATTTGGAAGCCTTGTCTTCATCTTCCTCATCGCTGCTGGTCTTCAACTAAAATACAAACGATTAATGTGTATGATGTTGCTGGACTCGCAAGTTACATTCAACTTCAACTAACCAACTCAGGCTCTCCATCACCACGATGACGCATCCTCAAGGTGGCTGAAATTGACGAAACGCATTGAAAAACTTTAAACTTATTTCATTTTTCAAACTCAATACCGTTGATACTACGACGAATCTTCCTCTGTTCCTCCTTCTTCCAGCGAAGTAACTCTTTGCGTTCCTCCTCGTAACCGCCTCGTTTCCTAAAAGACAAGGAGTTTGGCTCATAATCATAAAATCATCCAGTTGTTCAATTTCAACAAACCATGCTTCAGCACAAGCTCGATCGCGATCGAACACCGGACGAGTATCCAAATAAGTGAGATTTTTCTGTAATAATGAATTCTGTATTGTTTTCATCCAAAAGAACTACAATATTAGTACTCACGCATTCCAGGATCAGTGTTTTTCTATAGGATGGAATCTCGTTGACCACCGGATTACCGGTCATGGTAAGGACACGGAGCTCCTTCATACCGCCCAAGATCTTGAAACGTAGAGAGGTTAGCTAATTCTTAAGCGAAGCATAATTCAGAGTCGTACCTTAACGATTGCGATGTCTTCGATACGATTATGCGACAGATCCAAAACTGATACAAAGTTGCAATGACGTAGATGATCCAGGTTGTCTGCGGTCTTCAAATAGTTATGCGACAAGTTGAGAGTATTCAGCACCGGGAGAATGTCTTTAAACAATATTATTATTACTATTTTTATGAATAACACTTTACATATATGATATGCATTTCATCGAACAATAAGATTTACAATAAATATCGACTGTTGGACTTGACAACAAAGTAAAAGTGGGACAAACAGGTGAATGTTTCGAGATCCGCTCGTGTTGCATACTAGAACGAGCATAAAGTTTTATGTTAACTTATGCTGCCTATGCTGAGGGCATGTTAACAAGAAAACGGAATACAGTCAATTCTTTGAGAAAGGCTCACAAAATATGTCTGAAACAAAGAAAGGAAACGTAAAATCCGTTTTAAAACAAAACAAACTGAAAGCTGTAAGGAAGACGTCCAATAATTACGTAATGGGTTGTAGAAAAAAAGTTATTTGATATTTATTATGCGTCATACAAATTATTTTTTTTTACACAAAAAATCTTAACATTAGGGGGAAAGGGGCGACAAAAAAATACTGATAAATAATGATCTGATTTTACTTGAAAATCACCTTTTTCTTCAAATTCTGAAAGGAATTAATAAATTGTTCAGTTTTTACCCAGTGCTTACCTCTAACGTTGCTAGAATCTAACTGTGCCAAAATTTAACTGGCCCAAATAAATATTAGAGGGAGTGGTGATAAAATGAACACTGTCATGATATCATCTTGCTTCTAATGGAAAATCGATGATTTTATTTAGTAGCATGACCCAGCATCATGAAAAGAGATGTTATCTTACACAGCGACACGAATTCAGAATAAAATAGCTAAATTTTACATATTTTCATCGTCACCCGAAAAAAGAGGGAAAATTTTAACATGTCATGTATTTTACCCACATGACATGTAAAATTTTCCCTCTTTTTTCGGGTGACGATGAAAATATGTAAAAATTTAGCTAGAATGCTTGTTGGTGGTACAATCAAAATGAAATAAAAACGTGAGTAAAACTAATATTTTTGAAAATTTCTGTCGCATTCCTGAAAATACATGTATAATGATAACGACCCATTTGCAAAAAAGGTCGCATGGTATCTGATTTGATATCATATCATTACGATGTTCACAACAATGAAAAACCTCAACATCTCCGAATCAAAATTTACATCAGTCCTAATTTTTGAACGTGGATTTCTAAAATCTTCGTTTCCGTTGATGTTTTTACTTCAATTTACTTCCGTATCAAGTTACTTTTTGAAGTTTGTTTTTCATCCGTTGTCCTGCAAACGTTGTATTGTCCAGTAGGCAATATTCTACGTGATGTCAGATTTGCATTCACCTTTTCTCAACTTTCCAGGTGGATTCCGATAAATATTATAGCGCACAAACACGTCAGAGCCCTTGAGGAAAACCAAAGTGAAAGAATTGGTAAAATCAGTTGATCTCGAGCCTCTTACTCATACGAAAACCACACTAATTTTATTTAAGTAGAAGATAGATATAAATGTATAGTCTACATTAAAATTAACTTTATGTTGCTTATTCTACTTGGAGGACCATAAGGGATTTATATGATGGTGGAGCTCTGATTGTTTTAGACATGCGTCTGTAAAATCCAAGACAGTGGGTTTTACTGAATTATTTTTAGGTTGTGATTATACTATAACTAACACTCTTTCATGACCATCATTGAAAAAGCATACTGATAAATAATGATCTGATTTTGCTTGAAAATTACCTTCTTCATCAAATTCTAAAAGAAAGAAAATAAATTGTTCAGTTTTTACCTAGTGCTTACCTCTAACGTTGCTAAAATCTAACTGTGCCAAAATTTAACTGGCAAAATAAATATTAGCAGGGGTGGTGATAAAATGAACACTGTCATGATATCATCTTGCTGCTAATGGAAAATCGATGATTTTATTAGTAGCATGACCCAGCATCATAAAAAGAGATGTTATCTTACACAGCGACACGAATTCATAATAAAATAGCTAAATTTTTACATATTTTTATCGTCACCGAAAAAGAGGGAAATTTTACATGTCAGGTGGGTAAAATGAATGCTTGTTGGTGTTAAAATCAAAATCAAACAAAAGACGTGAGTAAAACTAATATTTTTGAAAATTTCTATCACATTCCTTAAAATACATGTATAAACGATAACGACCCATTTGCAAAAAAGTTCGCATGGTATCTGATTGATATCATATCATTACGATATTCACAACAATAAAAAACCTCAACATCGAAATCGAATCAAAATTTACATCAGTCCTGATTTTTGAACGTGGATTTCTAAAAACTTCGTTTCCGTTGATGTTTTCACTTCAATTTACTTCCCGTATCAAGATGCTTTTGAAGTTTGTTTTTCATCCGTAACAAGCTCGGTGTTCACTTTTCCACCCTTCTTCCTATTAACTAGTTGTCCTGCAAACGTTGTATTGTCCAGTAGGCAATATTCTACGTGATGTCCGATTTGCATTTCACGTTTTCTCAACTTTCCAGGTGGATTCCGATAAATATTATAGCGCACAAACACGTAAGAGCCTTTTTTTCTTTAAAAAGACACCGACACGTTAATGCTTCCAGTGGGCATTTTGCCCTTTGAAGGAAGCACCTCACTAGACAACGGACGAACATGCAACGCCCAGTGGCACAGTCGGGGAAAACATTGCTCACAAAAAGTTTTCCGTCCGGAGCGGGAATCGAACCCACACTCCATAGCACGATGTGGCTTAATGCCTGGTGACACTAACCACACGGCTACGAAGCCCTCGTGGAAAACAAAAGTGAAAGAATTGTTAAAATCGGTTGATCTATTCTCAAGCCTACTCGAGTCATAGGAAAACCATTCTAATTTTATTTAAGTAGAAGATATACATGAAATGTATAGTCCACAATAAAATTAAAATTTATGTTAATTATTCTACTAGGAGGATCATAAGGGATTTTTATGGTGGTGGAGCACTGATATGTTTTAGACATGCGTCAATAAAATCGAAGACAGTGGTTATACTAAATTATTTTTTGGTTGTGATTATACTATAACTTACACTCTTTCATAAACAGTTACACAAACTGAAAAAAAAATATTTGACCTATACATTCGCATAGCCAAGGCAAACTTAGGCTTTATTGTTCGAAAATTAAAAAAAGCTGGCTTTTTTCACAGTATTGAGCAAACAATATCAGCAATTCTTGTACACGTTGCATACAAAGGTATTAGTGTTGATACGAATTCATCAACACATAAAAAAGCATATCCTAGTAGCATTTGTGTTTTTCATTATACGATTGAATTATATTTATTGTCCGAAATAATGAGCGTTCTACACACTATTGACGCATTTTAAGCCAACTCGTATAGATGTTGGCAGCACTCTCTCATATTTCAATGAAATATTTCGGATGT
Organism: Aedes aegypti; assembly: GCF_002204515.2. Lineage (NCBI taxonomy): Eukaryota > Metazoa > Arthropoda > Insecta > Diptera > Culicidae > Aedes > Aedes aegypti. The sequence goes on along the minus strand of NW_018735033.1, from coordinate 16,471 downwards.
GTACGTACACCTTGATGAAATAAGTCACTTTGCATGCTTAATTATTTTCCCTAAATTTATCTAAACTATCATTTTTAAAGGGTCAAACTTTTTACCTGATTTTTTACAAAACAATGTAATGGAAAAATGCTGCGCATCGTACCTTCGTGCTGTGCGTACACGAATTCTCTCTGCTCTTGGAAGTTTTCTTAAAAACTACCTAAAGCAATAAAACAGTACTTTTCAGTGCTACAAAAACAGTACTTTTCAGTGCTAAAATTAAAAACGGTACTTTTCAGTGCTACTAAAACAGTACTTTTCAGTACTATTTTTTCTACTATTGATCCCTTTACGATCCTTGTTTGGACCCGTGCCTTCGATTTTTCGTTGGACCCGTTGGCGAAAGCTAGCGGTGGTAATCCTTCTTGGACACCGTCTTGGGAAAAAACCTTTCGAAGGTCACGTCTTCTTTCGTTTATTAATTAAACATGGTATCAACAACAAACAAAAGGAAGGGTGAATCTCTGAATTCACTACTTCCTTCCAAAAAAGTGGGTTTTAAAACTGTCACTACACGTGGCAAGAATGGAAGAAAGGACGCTTCCCCGGAATGCGAACTTTCTTCCAAGGGTGAAATGAATAATTGTATCGAAATGAGCAATCAGTTCGATGCTCTAGACAAATTTTCCGAACACCAAATCGAAGCAGCCTCTAGCCCAGGCTCTTTGATTCAAGTGAGGAAGCAAAGAGTGCCGCCTATCGTGGTCAGTTGTTCCGAATTTGCGGGATTTAGGCAGGAGATCTTGAACTCCATTAGGGGAATCAAGGTTTCCTTCCAAATCGCAAAGAAAGGAGACTGTCGCGTTTTGCCGGAAAGTCTTAAAGATCGTGAGCTTCTTCTCAAACATCTTGAAGAGAAGAAGCACAAATTTTTTACTTATGACGACAAAACTGAACGTTTGTTCAAAGTTGTCTTGAAAGGTCTCTCAAGTGACTATAAATCACCTGAAGAGATCAAAAATGGAATAAATGATTTACTTGTATTTTCCCCAGTCCAAGTAATCATTATGAAAAAGAGAACCAAATCTGGCATTGTTCGGAAAGGGCTTTCTCAAGAATTTTATTTAGTTCACTTTAACAAAAAAGAACTAAATAATATTAAAGCTTTGGAAAAAGCAAAACTTTTGTTTGATGTCCGTGTGACATGGGAACATTTCCAGAAACCTGGAGGAAATTACCAGAACCCCACTCAGTGCCGTCGGTGTCAAAAGTGGGGTCATGGTACAAAAAATTGTCGCATGGATGCTAAATGCATGATTTGCGGAGGTTCTTCTCACGCCAAAGACGTCTGTCCAGTGAAGGAAGATACCACCAAATTCATATGCTGTAATTGCGGGGCTAACCATAAGTCCAATTTTTGGAATTGTCCTTCACGCAAAAAGGTCATTGAGGCTCGTGCCAGGCAGATGAAAGATAATATCCGTTACGATAACGGTCGTTTCCGGAATTTGCCTGGTAGAGTATCGAACAATGCTCATTTTTCAGTTAACGATCGCTTGATCATGAATCATACCCATCAGGAAGATCATAATCATGCTCATTCACAAACTAATTTTAATCCGTCGGGTAGCCGTTCGAATCTTTCTATTTCGAATGTATCTACCCACGGTAAATCCTTTGCCGATATCGTAGCAGGAAATTTGAACTCCTTCCCTGTTCGATCCATGGGTACCCATTCTACTTGTTTCAAATCAAATGGAAAAAACCCTACCGCCACAGGTAACTCCGCTTCTTCGTCTACCGGAAATTCCAATGGGAAATCACATGACATGTCTGCCTCTGATTTTAATTTTCTAACTGAACAATTGAATCTAATGATTGATGCAATGTTCAAAGCCACCACTATGACTGAAGCAGTCCAAGTAGGTGTAAAATTTACAAATCAAATAGTTATTGGATTACGTTTTTCTAATGGATCCAAATAATAATTTAAATATTTTAAATTGGAATGCTCGTTCTCTGAATGGTAAAGAGGACGAGCTGTTTAATTTTCTTACGGTTAATAACGTGCATATAGCAGTTATTACCGAAACGTATTTAAAACCTGGATCTAAACTCAAAAGAGATCCTAACTTTTTTGTTTATCGTAATGATCGACTTGATGGGGCATGTGGGGGAGTTGCAATCATCATTCATAGGCGTATAAAACATCAACTGTTTTCATCATTTGAAACTAAAGTTTTTGAAACTTTAGGTGTTTCTGTTGAAACACAGTTTGGTAAATATACTTTCATAGCTGCCTATTTGCCTTTTCAATGCTCTGGGCAGCAAGTTAATTTTCTCCAAACTGACTTGCGTAAATTGACTCGCAATAAGTCAAAATTTTTTGTCATTGGTGACTTTAATGCCAAACATCGGTCATGGAATAATTCTCAAAGTAATTCCAACGGCAGAATTTTATTTGATGAGTGCTCTTCAGGATATTTCTCAATTCAATACCCTGATAGCCCCACATGTTTTTCCTCTTCTAGAAACCCATCTACGATTGATTTGGTCTTAACCGACTCTAGTCATCTTTGTAGCCAACTGATTACTCATGCTGATTTTGATTCTGATCATGTCCCTGTCACATTTCATATATCCCAAGAAGCGATTCTCAATCCTATCAGCTCCACTTTCAATTATTTACGAGCCAACTGGAATATATATAAAACGTATGTTGACTCCAATCTTGATGTTAACATTTCTTTAGAAACTAAACTTGATATTGACAATGCTCTTGAAACTTTAACAAATTCCATTGTTGAAGCCCGGAGCATTGCAATTCCAAAATGTGAAGTAAAATTTGAATCCGTGATTATAGACGATGATCTTAAACTCTTGATCCGTCTTAAAAACGTGAGGAGAAGGCAATTTCAACGCTCTCGCGATCCTGCTATGAAAATTATATGGCAGGATTTGCAGAAAGAAATCAAGAAACGTTTTGCTCAATTAAGAAACAAAAATTTTGAAAATAAAATTTCTCAATTGGACCCTGGCTCTAAGCCCTTTTGGAAATTATCGAAAATCTTGAAAAAACCTCAGAAGCCAATACCGGCATTGAAAGAGGAAAACAAATTATTACTAACTAATTGCGAAAAAGCTCAAAAACTTGCTATGCAGTTTGAAAGTGCGCACAATTTTAATTTAGGACTTACTAGTCCAATTGAAAATGAAGTTACTCAGGAGTTCGAAAATATTCTCAATCAAGAGAACGTTTTCGAAAATGCCTGGGAGACTGATTTGGAAGAAGTGAGAACTATTATTAAAAAATTCAAAAACATGAAAGCTCCTGGCGATGATGGAATTTTCTACATCCTCATCAAGAAACTTCCAGAAAGTAGCTTATCATTTTTAGTTGATATATTTAACAAATGTTTTCAATTAGCATATTTTCCTGACAAATGGAAAAATGCTAAGGTTGTTCCAATTTTAAAACCAGACAAAAATCCTGCAGAAGCTTCTAGCTATCGTCCAATCAGTTTGCTTTCCTCCATCAGTAAACTTTTTGAAAAGGTTATTTTGAACAGAATGATGGCCCACATCAACGAAAATTCAATTTTTGCCAATGAACAGTTCGGATTCCGCCATGGACATTCGACCACTCATCAACTTTTACGTGTAACAAATTTGATCCGTTCCAACAAATCTGAAGGCTATTCTACTGGTCTTGCTCTTCTAGACATAGAAAAAGCATTCGACAGTGTTTGGCATGAAGGTTTGATTGTAAAATTAAAAAACTTTAATTTTCCAACATACATTGTTAGAATAATTCAAAGTTATCTGTCAAATCGTACACTTCAGGTTAATTATCAGAACTCCAGATCTGAAAGACTTCCTGTAAGAGCTGGTGTTCCTCAAGGCAGCATTTTGGGACCAATATTATACAATATTTTCACATCTGACTTACCTGCGCTACCTCAGGGATGTCAAAAATCTTTGTTTGCGGATGACACAGGCCTCTCCGCCAAAGGACGAAGCCTGCGTGTCATCTGTAGTCGATTGCAAAAAAGTTTGGATATTTTTTCTTCATACTTGCAAAAATGGAAGATTTCTCCTAATGCTTCCAAAACTCAACTAATAATATTCCCACATAAACCAAAAGCTCTTTATTTGAAACCTTCAAGTAGACATGTTGTCACGATGAGAGGCATTCCAATAAATTGGTCAGATGAAGTTAAGTATCTAGGGCTCATGCTAGATAAGAATTTAACTTTCAAAAATCACATTGAGGGCATTCAAGCCAAATGTAATAAATATGTAAAATGTCTCTATCCCCTTATTAATAGAAAATCAAAACTTTGTCTTAAGAACAAGCTTTTGATATTCAAACAAATTTTCAGGCCAGCCATGTTGTATGCTGTACCAATATGGACTAGCTGTTGTAATACCAGGAAGAAAGTTCTGCAGAGAATTCAAAATAAAATTTTGAAAATGATTCTGAGGCTTCCTCCCTGGTATAGTACCAATGAGTTACATAGAATATCCAATGTTGAAACATTGGAACAAATGTCAAATACAATCATTAATAATTTCAGGCAAAAATCGTTACAATCTTCTATTGCCACGATTAATGCGTTATATGTTTAGGTTAAGTTAGGTTAAGTATATTAAAAACATTTTTTTTTCTCTTATAAGCAGGTGAAATCAACTCACCTGTAAAAAAAAACTGAACTGCTACGGCAAATGAAATGTAATATGTTGTTAACAAAATGTTAATTAAATCTTAAATTTGTTTTACCAAATTAGGATGATAGTGTTGTCAAATAACACAGAACACCTAGATATAAGAAATGAATGTAATGTTTGGAATGATACTAATAAAGAAATTAAAAAAAAAAAAAATGTAATGGAAAAATGGCAACTCTTACAAAAAGTTTTGTAAATATGATATGTAGATAATTGTCTATTTTTTAAATAAAATACTAAAACAATCTTATTTGTGGTCTACACTGAAAATGAAATGATATTCAAAATTGAGAGTCGGTTTTAAAAGTACAAATAGCCATTTTATATTTTAATAAAATTTTGTTATTATGCTCACTACCAATCGTCCATACGTCAATGAAACTTAATAAGCGAGTCAATTATGTATAATCAGTTTTCTATAAATTATCAAGAATTCCAAATAAAAACTGTCTCATTTGTTTCATACACTGGAAAAATGAATTTCAAAATATTAGGTCAATTTAATAAAAAAAGGCTATTTTTCATCTTATTGAAGTTTTGTATCAAGATAAGTTATTATGTTTACTGCCAACTGTCCATACAGTGCGAGATATCCCCCTATAGTAAATTTTTTTTCGAGCTAAATTTTTAACTTGTTTTAAATTTATATTTTTAGGGTTTCATTTTCAATAAAAACTAAACAAATGAAGGTCACAATCATCTCGTACTTCAGGTCAATGAGCTAGTCAATTTCGTCTAATCTGTTTACATGATTTGACTTTTTTAAATTTTTAATTTAAAAAAAAAAATAGTATAGGCTACAAGTTAGATTTTTTTTAGAATTTCTATTCTAAAATTTGGACAATTATCGACAAGTCATTTTTCGATTTCATTATTTTCATTTTCATTTTCATTTTGCAGCGTTTGGTGGGGCAATGAGAGCGCAAGTCAGTCCAAAGCCGGGGTAAGGGATAGGTAATGGCCGTAATAGTCTATGCGGACCACTTGAACACCATCGGAAAGGATAAGAAGGGTTGGGGTAGGGTATAGGGAATGGAGAAGACTTGACACAGTAATGCGATTAATGCTGCAAAATGTAAATGTGCTGAAAGCAATTTAATTTGAGTTTTGAAGTTTGATTTGACTTATTAAAATTCCAAATAGATCGGCCATTGTACAAGTAAGAAAGAATATGCTGATCGCTTTCTAGAAATTTTATAAACAACAAAATAACAACAATATGAGAGTGATGCTAAGGGCTGCTGATGGCACAATGCGACGCTTTAGGAGATTTTGATACTGAATGAACATTACTATACAGAGCGCAATTTAATCGATGGTGATAACTTTACAAACTTTATCTGTTTTTACACTGATTGACGATGCTGATTTACATAAAAATATTTTAAAAATAATTGATATTATTAGTTCATTTGTTTGTGTGATCTAAGTGTTAATAATGGAAAAATTTTACATACCCTTGATAATAATACTTCCCTGATCAGAAATATTATATTTTGAGCGCCCTTTTCGAAGCTATTCTATCCAGGTATCCATGTACTGCTTTCAATCCTGAAATTATTCTTATTGTGCATGCTCATGCATTATATTACACGGTAAAAAATCAGCACGTTCGATTGAATAGATTGATCACTTGACTCAATTCAAAACAACAATCACCATGATTTGAAGGGTTCTAACTTTGGATTTGCTCTACTGTCTCTAGAACTAGACTCTGAAGTGAAAAGTCTTTGATTTTGAACATCATGTCTTTTGTATGAAAGCAATCATTGACAGCTCGTTGTAGAAAGAGATTGAGATCAATACAACCCTTTTCAACAGATGCGAGTTGGTGTCGAGGTAAGACACTAGACTTGCACTCCGAAGATTGGTGGTTCAAATCTGGGTCAGGCGGAAAGGTTTATTTTAACTTTTTTTTTATTTCAAATCAATACATGCAACGTTGAATTCAAGTGCTGTTACCTTGATTTTGTCAAGATTCAACCGTAGTGTGAAACCAAGTGCAGAACTATTGATAGCATGGTGCTTATTTTTTACCGTGTAGTGATGATCATAATCATGCAACAGATAAGAAGGAGAGAAAAAGAGAATATAGGAACAGTGATTAGTAATGAGTTAATTATGTAGTTTTGTTAGAATTATAAACAATTAAACAGCAGTAATGAATAACTTATAAAATTACTTTGCAGCATAGCTGAGCCTTTCGGAACGTAAGACCGATGTATAAAAATAATTTGTTTCGAAATTGTCCGCGTGGTCTTCTAGTGCCCCTATTAGATCAGAATCAGTCATAGACATACATATCGAATGCTCGCCATGACCCTATGACCAACATTTGTATATGTATAGACTTAGCTGATGTGGCTTTTCTAATAGGTAGTTCTTTCACTCATTGATTGTCTTCAAAACCTTGTCAAGTCTAGAAAATTGATTTTATTTCATTTATTACTACATTAAAGCTACATTGTACTTATTAAGTATTAGGTATTATTTTATGTTTTTATCACTATTGATATTATCAAGGCCAGAATTCCCAGTGAGTGAAGAATTTTATAGTACTAGAACACCATAGAAGATCGCTTAACATTACCTAATCATGGAACGGCTTTTTGCTCTATTATTTTAGGTAGATGCTATTGATCTCCCTTTGCTCCTATCCTATATTTTTATATTTTTCGATTTCATTATTTTGTAAAAAAAAGTCGGGTTAAAAAAGTTTGGTCCTTTTAAAATGATAGTCAAAATAATTATGCAAATTGGCTTATTTTGATTATTTCATTAAAGCATCAAATTATTTCATAATTTCATTGAAATCTGAGAGGGTGCTGCCACGAAATGCGTATATGGTTCTACGGTTGACTCTCCACATCTCGATATTGAAGAGAACATCGAGAGAGAGAAAAATCGAGACAAAGAGCGTTTTTCAATGAATACTAGATTGAAAACCACTCCATATTCAGGAATATTATGAACAAGCAGACGTCATTTCGTGTTCCAGAACTGTTTCAAATATCAATGAAATCGGGTGTAGTAACCTTTGATGATGAGCATATCGACATACTTAGAGGAAATAGGGAACGAAAATCAAGCAGGAACACATCGAGATACGGAGAGTGAAAATGTATTCAAAATGAAGGGACCGAAGAAATCATTTTCATTTTGCAGCGTTTGGTGGGAAAATTAGAGCGAAAGTCAGTCCAAAGCCGAGGGCAGGTAATGGCCGTGATAGTCTGTACGAACCGCATGAACACCATTGGAAAGGATAATAAGTGATGGAGTAGGGTAAAGGGAATTGAAGACTTGACACAGCTGCAAAATGTAAATGGGTTAATAGCAAAATAAAACACATTTTGTTACAAAAAGTTTGTTAATTGGAAAAGTAATACATAAAAATAAACTGGTACCACTTTACAAATTGGACAAATAAATCATGACATCAAATATTTTTGTAGGTAGCTGCTTAAGACCAAAATATTATAAGATGCAGGAATAAGAGGTCGAAGTTATCGAATGTATTTGATCGTCGTGATGTAGGAGAATTTTGAACTATGATGTCATTTCCTTAATTAAGTATTGTTTGACTAATTGAATGTTCATTGCCATTATGGAAATTAACACCTATCTTATATTTCAAATACCTATAAACAACATCAAGAAAAATATCCATGTATAGTTGAACCTATTATGTCGTATTACTGTTCTAGGTCTAAAAGAAGTCAAGTACTCCATTTATTGTCATAAACATCCCAAAAGTAACTCACCCACTCCTGCGTTCCGTTAGATTTATAACAGTTACTAATGAGTAGTTGACTATTGATATTATCAAGGCGAGAATTCCCAGTGAGTGAAAAACTTTAGAGTACTTGAACACCATACGAGAACGCTCAACATTACCTAATCATAAAACGGCTTTTTGCTCTTTTATTTTAAGTAGATGCTATTGATCTCCCTTTGCTTCTATCCGCAACCCGGTTCATGCACCCTGTTGGATCTCGAAAACCCCTCGTAGAAGATTACAAACCGCCAATGGCATTCCCATATACTAACAATAGACATATAAGAAATTAGACGGCTAATGTCGCTGCTAATCTTGTGACCAACATCTATTATGTGTATTTTGGAAGCGGTACTCAAAGTGTCAACTCAATTTAACCATAGCAACCTGCTTTCAAAATCAAAACAATTATCCTATCACATTATCCTGCCATCACAAAAGCGTGTTGTGTTTAATTGTACCATAAATTTTTCGTGTTCCTCAAAAGAGCTTGTGTGTTGTTCCGAAGGTAAACATTTTTGAATACCTAGGTGTTTCGAAAACAAATTCTTATGGCTTGACTCCTTGTTATCTATTCCAGCTTCATCGCAGATTGAGTGATGGCCTAACAAGGGACGGTGTGATTGAGTTCGGAAGCTAAATAAATATGCCTTGCAGGGACACAGTTACTTTCATCAATTTGTAAGAAGGAAATATTTAGAACTGCGCTTCAACCGCGTATAAGAAAACTTTGAACTCCAACGTAAATGGAAACGCAATCATCGCAATAAAATGTAGGTGCATCGACACCGGATCGTCCAGTAGCCCACCACAAAGGTTGTGAATTATTTAAGAATCATTGGAAATATACAATTTTACACAATGAATGCAGTTTTCTCACGTGAAGAATGAAATAAACGTAGCTTTATTTTAAAAAAAAGAGGCAATTTTCGGTCTGCTCTATAATTCGACTTGTGACTTTGTATTTTGCGTATTTCAGAAATTGTGGCTCACATTCGTGGGTAACACAAAAGCTTCCATGTAATGCCAATTTCAGATGCAGCGTATCGAGCATAGTGACTCTAATCCTCAGCTTTGTTGGTCTTTTATTCGTCAGTTATTCTAGCTATTGAACTCGTTTTACTAATTTCACTTCACATTCCCTTCCCATATTAGGCAAAAACAAAACAAATGATTCGACACTTTGAGTACCGGTGGGTTGTGCTAATAGAATTATTAGTAGTAGAACGCTAATGGCGTAGTTGCCACAAAACTGATTTCAATTTTTATTACCTTAAATTATGTTTTTTCATTGTTTGTTCTATACCATGATGTTGTTTTGATTCTTAAAATTAATCTGACACTTTGAGGCCCGGTACTCACGCTGTCAGTGCGTGGCAAACTAGATGTTGGTAACACGAGCAGCAGCGACATTAGCATTCTTAGGTTAATGCTTCTACTGTTGTGCTCATAGAAAATCAAGGCTACTATGGTTGATTTATCCCCATCACAGCCATTATATGAATCTAACAGCGCCTCTAGCGTTCTAAATGTAATATTTCTGTTATACTAACCCACATTGCACATTCAAGGGTCTAACTTTCTCTTAACCCACCCTCAGTTTATAATCTTCTGGACTGCTAAAAATTATATTTTTCTGAAGTTTAAGTGATTTTGAAGCATGATAGCCGTGTTATGCAGTAGTTTGACCAAAACTTTTAGCTCAGAAGATTATAACTGATTTTTTTTTTTGTATGGTATTCAGTTGGAGCTGCCTGACAGCTTTACTTGTCAAGGCTGAACGCTCGGTCTGGCTTTTGCCAAGTTTCCCCTCTACCAGGACCAATACTCAGACGAACTAGGCAATGGCGCCCACATGAACACTGTTTTTTCATTAGTATTGTGACGTGGTAGTTTTTAAAAAGTACCCATATTCCCTTGCTTCTGAGAAAAAAAAAAAAACATTGTTAAAATCAGCAATTCTAACAGAATTTGTTTGAAATAGTAGTGTAGTTGTGTCGTTACTAATACTGTCTAGTCGAAATGATTTTGTATAATATGTCACTTAAGTGTCCTTTTAAGTCATGCTATTGTGATTACTCTTGTAATTTACGTAAGATTATCGTCATGTCTCTACAAAATTAGGCTGTTTAGTAGTAGTACTAGTTCATTTCGTTGAACTAGTTGAAGGTTTTTATTGGTCATTACATTCATATGTCCTTAAGTAAATGAGTCATTTTCTTGTCTGTTCAACAATTTCTTGAAATAAGCAATGATCGATCTCAGCGTCTTATTTTCCATAGTCATTATTATAGTAAATATTTAAGGCGAAGTATGCCGTCTTTGAAATTTGTACGCGTCGTTGATGATTGTTGTCAAGTCATCACACGATTTGGAAGTAAAGAAAATCAGTTGGTTTTTCACTGAATTAGTTGAAAATGTATCAATATATTTTCCACAAGTTAGCGCATATAGTGATACTTTTTCGAACCAATATTTATCATGTGGACTGAGTTTTATCAATTTGAAATTGCGAGCTGCAGTGCCAACATGGCTGCCGAAACAAATGACGGGCTACTTAGCCTTAATAGATAAGTCGCTTTAGGCTTCTATTACAGTCTCGTACAAGATTCACTTTTCGGTGAATGCAGTGCTTCACAACGGCTACTTTCTACTTGTAAATTTTGCAGAAATGAAGCTAGAATTTGATGGTTTATTCCATTGTTACAAAAGAGGTATTCCCTGTTATGGCATTGTAAAAACCATATTAAAATAAGATTGTCGCCATTTATTAATATTCAGTGAACCTACTAGTCATTTTCCTCAGAGTAATAGTCCCTGCGTCGTATATGATAAGAATATATCTAGCTAGCTAATAGTAAGAGTGGCTACGGATCATTCTGTTTAGCAAAATGCAAACTGATCGACGCCAATAGTATTAATATCCACTTCGAATAGATTAATTATTTGAATTATTGCGTCTATGTTATATAAATTATGACGCGGCAGTAAGCAAAAATGTCAAAATGTGATACCAGCTCTACAGGTTACGTCTTTGGTTTCCATATAATGGGCTAATCGATAATGCCCTCTCATCGCAGCAAGATCGCATAACCAAAAGGAGGGACTCGTAGTCATGATATTATAAACATAACATTTTATGATTTCATTAATTTCTTTTTCATGATCCCGGAAACGGATTTTTTTTTCATGTGCCAAGAAGAAGAAGGATATAGAAAAATAGAAAGCTTCAGGATGTAGCTTCCAGGATCATCGATAGATTTTTGATATCATGACTGATATTACTAGAAATACTTAAAATGAACTCGCTCAATAAATACGGAGAAATTAGGCACTGTTGGAAAGCATTCTAGTTCCAACATTAGAGTGGTCTTATATTAGTAATTGTACAGTCAACTTTCCCTTACTCGATATTGAAAGGACCATCGAGTTAGGGAGGTTACAGAACACAAAACCAATGCAACTGCGATCCAAGGGACCATCGAGGTAGCCATGAAAACCAACTTTTACTATGGTTGTCTAACTCGATATCGAGATACGGAATATCGAGTAAGGGAAAGTTAACTGTAGATGCTAACATTGGTAAGGCTAATGTTGAATAAACATTAGAGTTAGTCAATAATTGTAGTATAATTTGAATGGTGTATTGTTTGCATCTGTCAAAAGTTTATTTTTCATATATCAACGTAAAAAAAATTGAACGCCTTTTAAATGACCCATTTGAATGAGAGTATAATACTAAATCAAACATTTTGATGGATGAACCATATTTAAGGTAACATCATCATTGAGCAGGAGATGATTATTATCCTTTGTTCCATATGTGAACCAGTGTCAGTTTGTTTGACCCAATGACACCCCCTCGATAGGGTGAGAATGGATCAACATTCATTCGTTCATAAATCAGTCAAAAATAATCGATTTTTTTCGAATTCCATTTTTCTATACACTACCCGTTCGATGTTGGCAACACGAAACCGTTCAATTTTAACAACTACCGTTAGATTTCGGTAATATTCATTTTTTGTTTATTCTGGCAATATTTTATATTCTCATTAGGTCGAACTTTTGCTCTATAATACCATACCAGTTGTTTAATAGTAGTTTACGGAACAAGTTGCAGAATGATGATTTTTACAGCATGAGTCGTAAATTTATCCTACGAGGCTTGCCGAGTAGGATAATTACGACGAGTGCTGTAAAAATCGAGTTCTGCAACGAGTTACGTACAACATTTTTTGCAATTTCGTAGAAGACCACTTGAGGGTATCAGAAATTGTATCAGAATGCCTTCACCTTTATTTTACAATTTCTGAAAAAATGTTGGGTAATGATTCATTACGCAACTCAAAACAGTTGCGTAATGAGAAAGCGTTGCGTAATGAATCATTACAGCACTGGTTTCAGTTAGGTAATGACTATTCCCGCACTCCATACTTCAGTGCAGGAAAGTAGGCCGTTTCATGACAGATTGGCGTGATGAAAAACAGCCTATTACGATGAGAAATTGCAAAAATTTATTTTCCTAATTCTAGTGTCCCTTCTAAATGGAGTAAGTGAGAATTATTATTCGGATCAGATACTTACCATGCCCACAATTCTCGATCCTGGTGATATGATTATGGGACAGGTTCAGGGTGTCTAACTGTTTGCAACTGTCAAGATTTTCAATTTTCTACAAATGTAAAAGAATGAAATTCATAATTAGCTCATCCACTAATAGTGTATCATTGTACCATACCGTGATAAGATTATTTTGCAAATAAAGACATTTCAATTCCGTTTGGTATTCCAATCCTTTGATCTCCGATATAGCATTGCACTCTAGCCATAAGCACTTCAATCCCACATACTCCTCCAGTGATTCAATGGCGTTGTATCCTTAGAATGGAATTTAAATAAAAAAAAAAGAACACAATTTCAAAGGTGTAATTTTAAATCGAAACGCAATTAATTGATTTTTTTGTTGTTACCCGAGTAGTTCAGGTATAGGATGTCATTGAGGTGAGGGGTAATGTACAGCTTGTTCTTTTTACAAGAATCTACAATAGACTTTTTGGTCATCCTGAAAGCACGATATCAGTTAATTTAAGTATTCTTCTATCATACGAGTCAGATATGCTTACTTTTTCGGCCCAAAGGACTCTTCCACACATTCGCGTACCATTTTTCGAGGCTTTTCCGTGAAAATCAAACGATATCAAGCAGCTGCTTTCGTTTTATTGCTATCAATGTGAAAATAACAACCATGCCGGTTGCCAGGCTGCCTGGATTTGGTTCAATTTGATATTTCCTTAGCTGTAGAAAGACACACGTGTTTCGAAGGCGTGCAAGAAGCGAATCGTCTATAATTTCGCGCCAAGCGCAGTCGCTGTGCTTGAATCGACGAAGATGGAAAGCTCGATGTAAACATAGAAAAAGCTTTATTGTTCGTCGGACAGTGTTCGATGTTCTGACTTCGGCACTGTAATTGAGTAACAACTGGTCGATGGATTTTTCCCATTTCTATCACATTGATTCACAAACAATCACAATTTTTTTCGTCACAACGACAAGCCAATTTGTCTCAGCATATGATGATACTCGGTATTTTTGTATCAGTAGATCCCAACCCTACATCTTCAAGTATCCCACAAATTAATAAACTACATCTTGTTGTAGTGACCTCCCATGGTATTAATGGCTGACGACCAGCAAATGGACTCAATGTACGAACGGACATGATGAGCGGGACTTCGAACGACAAACGGCAACAGGGACGAATCTTGACGAACGGACGATTGACCAAACTGCAGACGCTAGACAGCAACTTGACGGAACTTGATGAACGGACAAGCAGTTGAATGAATAACTGGACAACGACAGGTTTGATCGGACTTCAGTCGAAATACAGGAATTGGAAAGGATCTTGACGACGGGACAAATGGACAAATTGATGAAACTTTAAATCAGAACAAGTGTTATATGGTGCTTCCTCTCCAAGATCTCTTTTAAGACTGATTTATTGAACTTTTCTTATAATGCTTGACTCCTACGATCTGTTATTTTCTTGATTACTGTGATTGATCCTAATTCATTGAAAACATTACTTTTTGTTACTAATTTTATTCCCTACACTTGTGATAAGAATTTTACTCAATTGACTGAAACCAAAGATTATAGCTATATTATCATCAGGTTCCCTCCAAAACTCTCATAATATAAGACATATTTTGTCCATGAGGTTGTCAGACATCTAGAAAGAAATAGTTTTTTTTTTCTGTTGGTCTTAGAAAGAATCTACCAAGGATATCGAAAGGTAGCAGTACGATCTATCACAGATCCGTTTGCTAAGATTGGCTAGAGAAACTCTTCCTAAATCGAAATTGAAAGGGGCGTCGAGTTAGATACATACAGTAACCGTCATAAATACGGACTCGCTTGACTCGCCACATCAGAATGAAAACCCATGAGGGGAAGGGAGAGGAATTGATGTTGCATTTAAAACTGACACACAGTAGATCGGATAAACCCCTGCATCTACGCCAGTTCATGCAGGAAGGTATAGGGGTAAGGTAATGTTATGGAGAAGAGACTTGCTTTTGGTTAGCAGATTGACTATGTATAAGATGTACGGAAAGGTGTGCTATAATGATGGAAGAATGAAAGCGTGGAAAACGGTTTCCTGTCCGTCTCATAGATCGATTTTTAAGCTTGATGAGTTACTTTCAATTTTAAAGTAACTTGTGGGGTTACAAATGAACGAATTTTGGGATTTAACAGTTTGATTTTTGTTTTCAAATACATATAGGCCACTCCAATGGACAGTTGGTTTGAAATGACTAATATAAAACTGAAAAAAAAAAACAAGAACCGAAAAAGTAATCAGTAATGATGTAATCTAAATTTACTGACACCGTTTCAAGCATCACCTCGATGGTACATGGACATGCAAAAAAAAAGTAGTGCTTACCTGAGAGACAGGAATCGTGGTGCCAACTCAATCAAAGTGTAGAGTGAAAAAAATCCTAGCCTTGCATTCCTTGTAACCGGAGCCAATTTGCCAGCGGCCTCGATGTGCCATCTAGAGAAAGAGCCAGAAACGAGAACAGGAAATTAGTAGGATTATTAAACTATCCAGGTCGTTTCCAATCCAGTGTTCCATCCACAGAGAAGAGATGAATTGGAAAACAGGGAAAGAAATTGTCGATTTTAAACGTTGTTCTGCATATATTTTCTTCGTACTTTATGAGTTTGACAATTTTTGGAACAACAATTCGAATGGATAAGAGATCTAAAAACAAAATGATCGTAAATGACTTGCATGGTGGGGATTTTCCCTTCCTTGAAAAAAATTTTTTATTTTGGTTTTGTCCTGCTGTTTTCCCATTTTGACCTTTTTGTTTTTCGATCTCCTGTCTATAAGTCGTTTTGTCTTCGAGTTTGATTACCCAATCAACTTTATCTTGTCACAGAGATGGACCTCTTTATCTTTTTATAGTGTATACTTTCGAACTTTGTTGGAAAACCAACAAAGGAAATAACAAGTACAAATATTATCACATCTTTTGTAGTGGCTTCACTGCCCTTCTGAATTTGTAGGGACATTATCGGTCACCACGCGACAGTTTACTAACTCGTATCCTGTGACCTGTTTGAAAACCACGTTCATAGAGTAGATTTACTGTTAATTGATCACGTGATTGATAGGCTTCGCAAAGCCCGCAAGAGTAAGAGTGCGCAGTCCTTGTTTCCTACTCATGTCAATTATGCGATCCCGAATCGTAGCTGCTAATTGCAACGTTGACAATCGAATTTGTCAACGATAACCGGGTCGCTATCATCGATGAATGAAAAGCAAATTTGGTGAAATTGTTGGATGTGATTGCGTGAAATCTGGGCTGTTGCGATGTTACTCAATTCAAAGAAGATCAGCGAATTTGAAGACGAATATTTTTATATCACTACAAAGTCGCGTGGCAGATAAATGCATATCAATTGGACTACCAG